>NC_056732.1:47068877-47248877 GCF_019279795.1 Protopterus annectens | reverse complement strand
ATTTAAGTACTCTGAATGGTTTTCACAAGCCTAAGCCTCTACCTTTTGTTTGTGCCTTTGTCTTGCAGCAAATATGGTTTCTCAAAGTGGACAATCTGGGAATCATTCTGGAAGGTCTGCTTCCTTCTGAATTTATTAGAAATGTCTGCTGAAAAATGCAGCCAGTTACAAGTGAACGCTTTTACAAGATGATTGCTTGTTTTTTTGCCCACTGTTCTGTTACCATGACAAATTTGTAAATCTAGTCTGAGACTTGGCTAAAAACTGCAAATATCATGAAGTGTTCATTTTTATTGCTTTTATATTGGTTCAAAGTTAATGTTTATCTGCACTGCTGGTGACCTGTGTTCAGGAAAAGCCCTAAACTACTCAAAAAGCTAGCTAGGGCAGGAAAGTCTGAGCAGACATATGCCTGTTCCCCTTGGGGGGGGGGGGTAATGGGGAGTGAAATTTGTGATGCTGTACAGCTTTGGCATAGCAGAGGTTGCAGGCATGGCCAGCTCCAGGTGTATTATCATCTGTACGAAGGAGCATTACTGCTCCGGTAGAGTTAGGGTGGGAACTTGCATGACTTGACTGCAGACGCTGCATAAAGTTAAGAGAACCATAAATATGTACATAAACCTTGGCCAGATAAGAAAAGGCAGGTAGTGTGGGCTTCACTGGCAACACCAGGGAAACTAACGAGCAAAAAAGGAGCAACAATGTAAGTATATCAGCTTGCAAAATGGTGAAAATATATTTATTGGTATCATTTGGTTGAATGATCTCACAGGCTGTAAGCATGAAACCCAGAAGTGTAGATCGCGGGCTATTGATAAATTGCTGATCTAAGTCTGGGGTAAGGCTCACTTGGGATAAACTGCAGGAAACATAGATGGATATTTGTCTGATCAGAGTTAACAGTGACTGAGTGGTGGTAAAATGTGCTGTTACAAGTAAACTTTGTTATAGAACATTCAGTGTGCCCCTGTTTCTTGACTTCTTTGCCAAGAAGTTCTGGACAAGACCAAAAATAATGGGGTTGGGGGCAAAGGCCCAAAATCAGGACCAGTTTATAAATATTACTATAATTCACTTAGAAAGTTAATGGAGCAACAGGCTGTTGCATCAACATGCATTTTATGAAAAATATCAATTGTGAACCTCTAATGTCTGGCATTACTAATGGTAATCCTCAGTGATTTATCAGCATGAAAACTTTTGCAATGGCAGAGAAAATGAGGCAAAAATCAGGGACAGATGAGAGATACGATTGCATTAAACTTATGTCTAGATACACTGGTAATGGAGGGGATACAGTGCTGGAAAAAGTTGTACATTATTTAAAAAAAAAAAAAAAGCTAGTTAAAAGTAAATCTGGGAGCAGCCGCTGCTAGTCATAAATGCATTTAAGTTGTCTTGCATATTGAAGATGACTAGTCAACTAAACATAACCAGGATTATTTGCTTAGCATTTATTATTATTCATTTTGTTTAGCAGAACCACCCCTAAAAGCTCAGGATGAACTTGGGAGCCAAGTGACCCAATTAATTTACACGTGTTATCCTCTGCAGTGCCTGCATATGTATGGTTAAAAGGTTAACAAAGGAGGTGGACCTTTGCTCAGGAGTATGTGAATATGGAAATGGTAGGAGAACAAAGCTGTAGGGAGCTACTGTGCCACTGGTGAGGGCAAAGGGTAAAGATGCCTTTTAGTTCAGACTACTGGAGGGACAGTTTTCTGGTCAAGTGAAGGAGCTGCCACTTTTAACAGTTGTACTGTTGCTGACTTTTCTGGCTTGTGTGTTGAATTTGTAGTACGGCCTTGCTCCACTTTCATTCGAACACTCTCCAGGTTTAAGAGTTTGCTGCATACTATTTCTTTGCTTGTGGGTTGCCCAGTTTGAACATAAAAATAAGATGAAAAACACAAGGCAAAGGTAGGAATTCTAGACCTCCTTAAACATTTTGTTCACGTTTCGTCTGCATAATCTTTTAAGTGGTGTAATTTTATTTAATATGGTATTGAAGAACAATACCACTTACTTCCTGCATAGTAGACGACCCCTCTAGTATAGCTTTTTAAGACATTTTATTTATTTATAGCTAGGCTTCTATAGGCCCAAGGGCCGATAGCCTAGTACCAACCTATGAACCTCTAAATACTGTGGGAAGAAATAGCCAGGGAATTGTTATGACTAGGCTTGTATAGTGATAGCCTAGTACCAACCTATGAACCTGTAAATACTGTGGGAAGAAATACCTAGGGAATTGTTATGGCTAGACTTGTATAGGCCCTAGGGCCAATAGCCTAGTACCAACCTATGAACCTATTTATTTAACATTTGTTTAATGGAAAAGTCTGACTAGGACAGAGCCTATTTTCAGCGGAGGCCTGGGGAGAAATGCTCCAGATGCATGTCTTTGGAATGTGGAAGGAAACCAGAGTACCCGGAGGAAATCCAGGTGAATAGACTCCAAACAGAAGGCACTCCAGCCGAGAATTGAACCAGAGAACCTCTTGCTGTGAGGCAACAATGCTAACTGCTGCACTACTGTGCCTCCCTATGCATGTGGGGCATGTAGACATGCAAGTAAAATGCATTTTTGATTGAACTGTAAGTTGACTCAAAAGAACTTTAGCTGCAGTTACGGAATACTTTCTCATCATTTTGTACACACTGTACTTCTGATGTGTGGTTTTGTTAACATGAATTAGAATGATAGCTAGGGTTAGTGTGACACTATGTGATGGTAAAAGCTATGCTATCCAAATCCAGCATTTATTGTTCTTGATGTTATTTTGTGCACAAAAGTACAGTTCACTTCATCTGTATTTTTTGAACTTTTTAAGAAAATCTAAACTGGATTGACTTTTCAGCAAGGGAGAGACATATTAAGAGGTATTCCTTTACCAGTGTTTATTCAAAGCATCTAGTTCTTTTTGGAGGAGCACTAGAGGCATTATGTCCTCTATATGTCCTGAGTTCTGTAATGGAGATCTGCACAGACGTCCATGAAATACAAGTTTGTTCTTGAACTGCTTGTGTTTTGGTCTGCTTCTTGAGTTCTACCTCAGCCGTTTCTCTCCTTTGTGGCTTCTGTGACAGTGCACAATGTTATGCTTTGTTCATACAAAATATTTTTGTAGAGGCATTTACTTTTTCCGTCTGTAGACTGAGGTCATAAGACTTTTGTTTCACTTGTTCTATCCCTGCCCCTGTATCTGCAGCCACTAGCAGATTGACCCAGGGTTCACTGGGGTAAAAGCTTCTCATTCTACAAGGGCTGCTGTGAGCTTGTTTGTGAAAACTACATCATCCTCCATTCTTTTGGTACTTGGGCAGCATACTTCCTTCCAAGTTTCAGAGACATTATCTAGATGTACCCCAGTAAAGAAATACAAATTAAATAAACAAAACGTGTTAATAACAATAGCTATACTAAAACTGGACCTTGAATTACTTTTTGTAATGCGGAGGTTTATACCAAAAGCAGCAAATATGTTTTAAAGTAATTGAGTTCAACTTCTGTCCTTTAATATTGCACTTTCTACCCTTGGATACTAATATGGGACAAATGTGGAACTGTGAAAAGCATTTCAAATATCAGCTACTGCTATGTGCCACCTAGTAGGTCATAAAGCCATGTGATATATACACCGCTAACATTCAAAGTCTCTAGCTAAAGCCATGTGATATATACACCGCTAACATTCAAAGTCTCTAGCTAAAGCCATGTGATATATACACCGCTAACATTCAAAGTCTCTAGCTAAAGCCATGTGATATATACACCGCTAACATTCAAAGTCTCTAGCTAAAGCCATGTGATATATACACCGCTAACATTCAAAGTCTCTAGCTAAAGCCATGTGATATATACACCGCTAACATTCAAAGTCTCTAGCTAAAGCCATGTGATATATACACCGCTAACATTCAAAGTCTCTTGCTCTGTGTGACTCAGCAACACTTCCCCAGGGCTTCTGATATGGCCAAAGACATCACTACACCATACCTTTCAACTTCTTAGAGCAAGAAATCTGGGCAAAGCCATCAATAATGGGGGACAAAGGCCCAAAAATAAGGACACTTTTTAAATATTGCACTTAAAAACTTAAAAAATTGATAGAACAACATTTTTTTTATTAACATGAATTTTCTGAAGAGTATGAAGTCTGAAACTGAAATGTTTGTCATTTTCTGAATTCAGTCCTCAATGATTTGCCAGAAAAACACAATTTTATGAGAAAGTGATCCAAAATGTGAAGTAAAAATCTGTACAGTTGAGATGTATGCACTGCACCAGTTAATCGTGATACCCACTGTGTGAACTGTTTGCTTAACCAGCTTGTGAGCATGACCAATTGAAAAGCGAGAAATTTTTGTCAAAAGGTGTGGATATTGTTTTTAAAAAAAATGCAGAGAAATTGTAGGCTTCAGCCTCCAACCCCACTAACCTCTAATGGTTTGTTTTAAATTGCAGCCTGTACTCTTGGCATAGGTTACTGGACAGACGTGCTGTCATGTGTTCAATCTTAGTTTTCTCAGAGCATTTCTCCCCAGGCCTCCGCTGAAAATAGGCTCTGTCCTAGTCAGACTTTTCCATGGAGAACATGAAGATCTCTCCGGACACCATTATATTGGGTGACTTCAACTACCCAAACATTGACTGGGAGCACTACTCAAGCCCCAGCACCTTAGCCCAAAGGTTCCTGGAAATTGTAAACTCAAATGCTATGGAACAACTAGTCACCACTCCCACAAGAGGGGACAACATACTAGACCTGATCATTACCAACATGGGGACTCTATGCTCCACACCAGAAGTATATCCCTCATTGGTAAGATCAGACCATAAATTAATTTCACTGGATGTCCACATCCCGACCCCACCCCCAGCCCAGAAAACCACAGTGAAAAACTTCTCAAAAGTGAACTTCTCACTTCTCAAAAACCAAAGTGGAATCCTTCAAGGCCCCAGGGCCAGTGGAAATTACGGCCCAAACTGCAGAATCCTATATAAACGCATTCTACGGACATCTCCAGGAATGCATGGATTATGCTATCCCAAACAAAACCAAGACCCAATCATTCAAAGGCAGGCATCCAGTCTGGTGGACCCCTGCCATAAATAAACTGTACAACAGAAGGAGGAAGCTACTACATGATAGAGCAAAATCCCTAATAGGGAAGGCATCTCTGATCAGTACTAGCAAAAAATTACGATCCCTCATAAAACCCTCCAAGGACAGCTTCGAGAGAAAAATTGCACAGGACACCAAAGACAATCATAAGGCTTTTTTCAGTTATGTTAGGAACCTGGGATGCAACTCCCAGACTTGTTCTGAGTTGATTCTAAACGACAAAAAATACACTGAACCCACAGACATCGCCAATATCCTGGCAGACAGGTTCAGTGCAAACTCCCCCCCAAAAGAGCAAGTATCTATCCCGGCAGAGGGCTGCCTCCCAAACATCTCTGATGCTCAGGTGAAGGCTGCCCTCTCCAAAGCAAAAAACACTGCTTCCATGGGACCAGATGGCGTCCCAGGTAGCGTCCTACATAAACTCCAAGAGGAACTAATCCCTCAAATAAAACAGCTATACAATCTCAGCCTCACTACAGGATATGTGCCCACAGAATGGTGTACAGCAACAGTGGTCCCACTCCACAAAGGTGGAGCCTCTACGGACCCTGGAAACTATCGCCCCATAAGCCTGACTAGCTTAGTCTGCAAGGCTATGAAGAGGATCATCATGGAGCTCATAAACAAAGACATTGGGGACCTACAGACACTATATCCTACCCAGTTCGGCTTTGTCAAGGGCAGATCCTGCCTTTTGAACCTGGTTGACTTCTTCAACAGTCACCAAAGCCATAGATGAAGGGAAGGTAGTCCGCACAGCCTATCTGGACCTTGCAAAGGCATTTGACACAATACCCCACTCGGGCATCATAGATAAGCTATCCAGCTAAAATATAAACCCCTATGTCACAACATGGGTCGCAAACTGGCTCAAAGACAGAACCCACAGAGTGAGAGTTGCTGGAGCCATGTCAGACTCGAAACCGGTCACAAGAGGCATCCCACAGGGTTCTGTCCTGGGACCACTCTTGTTCGGTATATACTTTTCCAAGGTACAGGCAAACGTGGGAGGACTATGGCTCACCAAGTTCGCAGATGACTGCAAACTGGGTGCCATAATCGACTCTCCAGCTGACACAAACATTCTTCAAAAAGGTCTCTCAGAGACAGGTAACTGGTGCCAGCACCATGGTTTAAAGATAAATGCCAGAAATGTATAGTCATATAGTCATATAGTCCATAGGTGGAAACCCATTAAGTACAGAGAAAGTTATTAGGGACCTGGGGGCCCAAGTTGATAGCAATCTCTCCTTTGAAAACCACATTGCCAAAGTGGTTAGACCTTCTACATAGCCCACCTCACCACGAAGGGTTTCACATCTAGATCAAGAGAGGTAATCGTGCCCCTTTATTCATCCCTCATCAGGCCCATCATAGAATACAATGCCCCTTTTCGGATGTACCTTACCCGACACCTGCAGCAATTAGAAAGACCCCAAAAGTATCTCACCAAGAGGATCACAAGGGTCTCAAACAGATGCCATATGCTGCTCGGTTAAAAAAAACTCCAGCTCTACTCAGTTGCATACCGCCTACTTCGAGGCGATCTATGCCTGACATACAAAGCTATGTCAAATCCAGAATTAGTGGACATGCTCCACCTCAGTAAATCTAAATCCCTTACAGCCACATGCTCAAGGGACTTGAACTTCAGCACAGAAATAAATAGAACTTGCTGGAGGGACAGGTTCATAACCCAGAGGCTCCCTTCACTCTGGAATATAATTCCAGTTCATGTGAGGCAGAGCACCTTACTGAATCTCTTCAAGAAGAATCTCGATAGGTGGATGGGGGATCGTAGGTTTGTCCCAGGGATTACTCCTGTGTCACTATTAGACAGAGGCACAGTAAACTAAACCTTAAAAAGGGCACAGTATACTCAAATCAAGGGGTGGCGTAAGCCATACAGAATCGGGCTAGGCTTATAATTGCCCCGGGGCAGATAGCCTAGTATGAACCAGCTTTGTACACCATCGTTTCCATGGTGTTTTAATATCACGATCACTGCAACACACAAATATTAAGCATTTAATCAGGTAATCCATCTTTAACAGATTTTAATGGACACCTAATTGTGTGCTTGTTCTGATTAAAAATTTAATTTGTAAAAGAACTGGTGAACTGCTGTCACCTCCCCCCATAATTAATTTATCATAGGTAAGTATTAGGCTATCTGCCCATGGGCATTTATAAGCCTAGCCAGAATGCTTTGGCTTTCACCACCCCTTTAGATTAGTTCTCTGTGCCTCTGTCCAGCAGAGCCATTAGTTCCCTGCGCCACTGTCCAGCAGAGCCACTGCAGTGATCCCCGGGGTAAATTTTCTGTTTCCCATCCACCGGTCAAGGTTTCTCTTGAAGAGTGTTAGTGAGCGGCTCTGCCTGATGTACAATTGAATCCTGTCCCAAAGCATGGGGAGTCTCTGGGACAGGAATCTATCCCTCCAGCATATCCTATTTATCGTTGAGCGTGTGGCTTTCTGGGATTTGCTTTTTTTAGGTGGAGCATGGGTTGGACATGGCCTTGTATGTCAGGCAGAGATCACCTCTGAGTAAGTGGTATGCAACAGAGTACAGCTGGAGTTTCTTGAGTCGGGCTGTATAGGGCATCTGTTTGAGGTCAGTAATCCTCTTGGTGAGGTACTTTTGTGGTCTTTCCAGCTGTTGCAGGTGTCTGGGGCATTGTATTCTATGATGGGTCTAATGAGTGATGAGTAGAGAGGCACAATAACCTCTTTTGTTCTAGATGCAAACCCTTTTGTGATTAGGTGGGCCACATAGAAGGATTTTCTAACCACCTTGGAAATATGATTATCAAAGGAGAGATTGCTATCTACTTGGGTCCCCAGATCCCTTATTATATTTTCTGTATTTAGGGTCTACCACCTATGTGGTAGTTTGAAGGTACTTTATTTTTTCCAAAGAGGATGGCTATGCACTTTTTGGCATTTAGCTTGAGGCCATGATTTTGACAACAGGTATCCATCTCAGTGAGACCCTTCTGGAGGGTGTTTATCAGCTGCAGAATCGATTATGGCCCCTAGTTTGCAGTCGTCTTGGTCCTATGCTTGCTTGTACCGCTGAGAAGTATATACCGAACAGGAGGGGTCCTAGGACTCAGTCCTGGGGGATGCCACTTATAACCGGTTTAGAGTCGGACGTAGAGCCTGCAACTCTCACCATGTGGGTTCTATCCATGCACCAGTTGGCAACCCATCTTGTGATGTAGGGGTTTATGTTCAAGCTGGTGAGCTTGTCTATAATACTAGAATAGGGAATGGTGTCAAAAGCCTTTGCAAGGTCTAAGTAGGCTGTGTGGACCTCCTTTCCCTCATCTAATGCCATGGTAACTGTCTCAAAGAAGTGCACCAGGTTTAGGAGGCATGATCTGCCCTTAACAAAGCCAAACTGGGTAGGGTCCAAGGTTTGGAGGTTCCCAATGTCTCTGTTAATGAATTCCATGATGATGCGCTCTATAACCTTGCAGACCAGGCTAGTCAGGTTTATAGGGCGATAGTTCCCGGGGTCCGTTGTGGCTCCACCTTTGTGGAGTGGGATAACTGTTGCTGTGGAGTGGGATAACTGTTGCTGTGCGCCACTCTGTGGATACGTAGCCTGTAGAGAGGCTGAGTTTGAACAGTGTGTTTAGGTGAGGGATTAGTTCATTTTGGAGCTCTTGTAAGACACAGCCTGGGACACCGTCTGGTCCCATTGAAGCTGTGTTTGTGGCTTTTGATAGGGCTTTTTTAACTGTGTGTTGGTGACTGACAGGGCCCTACATTCTTCTGGTATGGTTATGGGCCCTTTAGGCAGTGAGGAGGGGGGGTGAAGTTTGCACTAAACCTGTCTGCCAGAATGTTGGCAATTCAGTCGGTTCAGTGTATTTTGTGCCATTCTGCACTAAGAGCAGATCTGAGAATTTCCACTTAGGTTCTTGACATAGCTAAAGAACTCTTTGTGATTATCTTTGGAGTCATTGGCAATTTTTCTTTCAAAACTAGCCTTGAATGATTAATGAGAGATCGTAGTTTCTTGCTGATACTGATCAGGGAAGTCTTTCCTTCTTGGGATTTTATTCTTTTCTGTACTAGTTTCCTCCTCCTGTTGTATAGCTTGTTAATGGCAGGGGTCCACCAGACTGGTTTCCTTTTCTTGGAGGAGTGGGATAGCACGATCCATGCATTCCTGCAGATGCTCATAGAGTGCCTTTGTAAAGGTTTCAGCAGCTTGGACAGCATTGTCCTTTAGCATGGGGGCTGTGAACCTTTCCACCTCGGTCTTAAGTAACATGAAGTTTTCTTTTGAAAGGTTTTTCATGGTTTCCTTGATTGGGGGTGGGGCAGATAAATGTCATTCTAAAATCCCTTTAATTACAAAATGTAAAATGCCAAAAAAGGGCACAACCTTCATGAAAACCTAGTAAAGGTGTTGGTCTTTTTTATTTACATTGTTAGGAACCCAGTTAGGTCACATACGTTTGCACAGAATCTCTGAATTCAACTTTCATGAATATATTCTGGCTTAATAGATGGCACGGTCACCTCTGATGGTGGAAGATTAGGAAGCTGTGGGTTCTATTCCCACACCAGGTACTTTGATTAATTTTTTCCAGTACTGACAATGCAGTTCAGCAGAAGGGGGATCTTGGTTTCCTGAGTTGGCTGCCCTTTAAATGAAACACTAAATCATGGTTGCAACTGCCTTAGATAGTAGTAGCTCAGGTGGATGCAAAAGCTTCCATGGCACTTATCAAAAAAGGTAGGCGAGTTTCCCCAGCATTCTGATCAAATTTCTTCTAGTTAGTAAGAAAACCACCTCAAGTCTTTCCTGAAAAGTAGACAATGATTTAGTGAATGTCACTGGGTCATCTAAGAGCAAATAAATGCTCAACATTTCTAACAAGCAAGTCGTTTAAATTAACATTTACGATGGACCATTAATAGCAGAGAAACTGAGTCTTAAACAACAAAAACGTTTTGTAGTCAGTGCCTCACTCCAGAAAGTAGGAACAGTTTCACCTTTTCTCCCACGTATTGTTTCATTCACTGAAAAGTTCTGATAGCCTGTTTTAACTCTGGATTCATGTGGTCAAGCTCCAACACATCTCCCAAATAATGAAAGCAGGCACAGAAAAAAAAATCACTTGATTTGCCTTGCCTCAACATATGCTGTAAAATTTTGTTAAACCGTTGCTATCCTTTGGTAGATTTGCTTGAATATGTAAATAGTTCTGCATTTTGGTCAAAATATGTATTAAGAATTTTAGAATTTTTTTGTAGCGAGCAAGAAGAAAATTGCAGAAAAAAATTCCAGGCTCAGTTTTCCAGTGGCTGTTGGTGAGTTTTATTTGCTAAAAACTAAATATAACAGAGGCTCGTTTGGGCAGGAATTGCAGCAGCAGTGCACTAACCTCTGACGCACTGTGTGTGTGTGTGTGTGTGTGTGTGTGTGTGTGTGTGTGTGTGTGTGTGTGTGTGTTTATATATATATATATATATATATATATATATATATATATATATATATTTATATATATATAGGGTTCCTATTAAATGATCGAAGACGCATTCTTTCGAATGCGTGTTGATCGAACTTGAAAGTATGAAAAGGCAAAATAGTGAAACTGCACATAAACAAATTCTTTCCTTGGGAAAGAAATCACTTGGCCACTTTCGTTACTTTGCCATTTTCGTGACTGTAGTGCGATCTCGGAGTTGATATATTTAAGTAGGGGTGTGGGGGGCACAGAACCCCACTTTATATAATGTTTTAAATTTCTTTTTTTGTGGAATAGCGATTTTTTTTTTCCCTTGGAAAAAAAAATTGCTGTTCTAAGCATTTGTGATTGTAAGCTTTTGCTAACATGGGTTCGATACATTGTTCTCTTTAATTGTACAATGATTTAACATAGACCCATATATGTATGTCGCACACAGTCACTTTTTCTCTGTCTCAGACATACACACACACACACACACACACACACACACACACACACACACACACACACACACACACACACACTCTCTCTCTCTCTCTCTCTCTCTCTCTCTCTCTCTCTCTCTCTCTCTCTCTCTCAAAGATGCTGCCTATGGCTACCATATACAGCTTACAACCAGATATCCCATTTTACTGATATGTGTGTGTGTATTTAGAGTTGGGGTCCAACGTCTTCTGTCATACAACCCTCTTCTAGTTTTCCATCTTTAAAACTTTTGTTATCCAAGCAGCCCAACCAACGTGTTGTAGTCAGCTGTTGCTTTTTAATGCATCTCAGATGCTGTCAAGTTTCTCATCTCTGTTTGTCCAAGAGTGTTATATAGACATTAATCAGACAATAACTATGTACTCTTGACTATTAAGTATACAAGTATGAGACATGCCATTAGTCAAATATTTGCAAAGAAAAGATCCAAACAAAATGTGATTAGAAAACTCAGAGCTCTGAAAAACATCTAATAAAAAAACAATTATCTTAAAGAATCAGTGTACCATATCCTAGTTAGAGCGCAAGAGTAGTTCGTTTACATACCGTTCTGCCATGAAGAAATGTAGCTCTGTACAATTCCTCCTTTTTGGGCTGTGACAACAGCTTTCAGAATGCTTGGGCTTTAGGATTCTGGAATGCAGAAATTGATGGAAATGGTGCAGTGCTTAATTAAAACAATGTCTGTCTCTTGTAAATGATTTGCAGAAAGGAAAAATACCCCAGATGTTTTCTTTACTTTTAATAAGACATTCCTACACTCTTGTGTAATTTTGTAAAGAGGACTGCAGTCAATAAGTATTAATGTTTGTTCGTATAGAGTCCTATTCTAATTACTTTCTAAGTAAATGGTCTAAACATTTAAGTGTCAGTGCATTTGGGCCTCCCTTGATAGCTTTCATCTTTCCCTCTAATTCTTTATTGTCCTGTGCATTCATGTCGTGAGCTCGACTTGGAGTAGTCCTGAAGTGCATTTTGCATTTTTTTTTTTTTTTTTAGCTCACAGCATTACTTTCGGGCACTTGCTGTTTGCTAAACCAAAATGACTGGTACTAGCAATAACAATGGCGCTATTTGAAGAAATACCATATTTGGTAACCTCTACGACCTAAGCTGCAGTCATTTAGACTCATCTTATCAACAGATAAAATTTTACTAAACTGCGGTGGTGCAGTGGTAGCATTGTTGCCTCACAGCAAGAGGTTCTCCCTTTCGATTCTCGTGGAGTCTGCATGTCCTCCCCGTGGTTGAGTAGCGTTCGAAAGACATGCGTAGAATGGGCGTGTTTTCGTTGAAGGTTGAGTGTCGAGCTGGCACCTTGGCACCCATAAAAAAATCTACTGCCAATCATTAGCGGACCTGAGTTCCGCTGTGGTGACACCTAACCGGGAAAAGCCGAAAGAAGAACGGATACAATTTTACTAAGCTGCTAGGTTCTCCTCCTCCCTTGTCCTGTAATGCACTGTGTCATCTCTGTCCTGTTAACTTCATCGAAAAGCTGAAGGTAGTTATCCAATAAAGAGAGATCAAATAGAAAAATATGGATCAGATGTGTAAGGGGCTGGAGGGTCTGTTAGTGAAGATGGATCTTCTAACAGATCTCTTATTGTGGTAAGTGCCCATAACCTTTGTATTTTGTGAATGTGTGCATCTTCAATAGTCCCTTAGTTGAGAATCCTTAGCTGATTATCTTGGATGGTCACATTGAGGGAGTGTGCCCTTGATAACTGTGTTGCCAAAGGAAGACCTGGACCTAGACATTAGGTTGTTGTAGTATCTTGCAATGCTGTTCAAGGATGAACAAGTTGCTACTGAACAGATGTCATCCAAGGTGGCATTATGAGAAAAAGCTGGTAGAGGTTGAGACAGCCCTAGTGGAATGGTCTTTGGTGCTTTCTGTGGTTACTTCCGGTACTGGATACATGGAGTTGGCCAACCACCTGGACAAAAGGTCTGTCTCATGACCTCCTGCCCTAAAAGTGCTAGGAAAGTTAACAGACCGCTGGTCTTTCTGCAGGGTTTGAGTTTTACTTGCTTAGTACCTTAATAGCTGCTTAATTGACATGCAATAAAGAATTTGTCACGATGTGAACAGGATGGAAATAACACGTTTATTTGTAGGCTGATTCTGGCTTTTGTAGCTGCTATAGACTTAAATGATATTGTTCTGTGATCTGTGGTTTACAGATCACTGGAATCTACCACAGATCACTGGAATCTGCTCATTCAAACGGGAAGGGTTACCTTATTCAGCATGAAATAAATATCCACAGGGGGTTTGAGATCCCTCAAGAGGGGGCTAAGAAGAAATGCACCCCAAAAATATCCTTTAACTTCAATAAACTGGTATCATGAAATCCTGTCCAGCATGGATGTTGGGATTGACTACCAGATGCATACTGACAGCTGAATAATTAAGACCAGCATTAAACATTTCTGTAAGGTTATGTAGGACCTTGGAAGTGCTTGTTAAAATAGGATAACTTTTATGGCTCAGATAAGGATACCTTTCCATGTCTTATAGATCTGAGTGGAAGGTCTACAAGAGGAAGAAATTATAACAATCATTTGGTCAGAGAAAACAGGACACCTTACTCTTCCTGGAACTGGAGCAGCCTGTGTTGTCAGTTTAGAAGCTGGGGGATCTTGGTACCTAGGGATTCAGTAACATCTTTGCTGGAAGGGACTTTGAGGGCAAGAGGGGTTAATGCAGAAATTGTTGAAGTGGTAACCCTGTTTGGGCCTTGTGGAATCTAGCTTTCTAAATGAACCTCCTGATAACAGAGAATGGAAAGAAGCATTGAGAAGACTGGGCTTTGGAAGAGCTAGGGCATCATGTGCCCAACTGGAAGATCTGTGTTGGTGATAAGTACATCACTCAGCCCCATCTGTGGCATAAACATGTCCGCCTGGTGGACTGAAAGCTGTCTTGAAGATAATCAGAAGATTGTGACTGTGTTTGTTTATAGTTTCCCTGAAATTTGAGTCACTACAAAGAGCTCTTGTTATTTTGTAGCCCATTGTCACACCATTCTGCATTGTCAGCGTAACGCATAACAGTGGGTACCTCCTTATTTGATGAGAAACTAGACTGCAGAAATGCATGACTCAACTGCTACCTATGGGGGAGAGGGGTGTCCTACAAAAATTGCAGGAAGAGATGAACAGCTTTCATTTCCAGTATATTCATGGGTAAATAAGTCTCTTGAAGAAACCACATGCCCTGAGCCATCATTGCATTGAAAATGCATGCCACCACCCAGAGGCAGTTGTGCCCATGATCACCATAGCCTGTGCAGTTATCATGACATGTAGGCTCCTGGTCTGAAATTTGAAAGAAACCATCTATCAAATGGAGTGTATCCTCTGCAATGCCCTCATGTAAAACTTGGCACGAATCGCCATAAAGACAGATGATGCCATTAAACTGAACAGTCTGGTGCATTTATGCTGAAAGGTATTGACAGGAGAGGAGAAGGTGAACTGCTTGCTATATAGATGGATTTTCTTATGGGGCAGAACTAACCCAAACATCCCGGTGCTGAGGAAATGGAATCTTAGCATCCAAACTTGTGAGAATGTAGGTGGAAGTTTGTAAAATTCACAGTCACCTCCCAGAGAGGTAAAAAGTCTGAGGTAATACTCCCTTTGCCTGATGAGACCATCTTTGGACAGTGCAGCTAGGGCCTACTCATCCAAGTATTTTCCATGGTTAAGTAAAACCACAGATTGACTGCAGCTTCAAGTTGAGCAGTCCTGGGGTTGGAATCAAATATGGCTATATGGATGGCCTTTTTGGTAGCAAATGTATATAGGCCACTGAAGCTCACAACTGGCCTGAGGTTCTTTACCCCTTTTTTTTTTTTTTTGGGGGGGGGGGGGCTAAATCATGGAATAGTATCTTTGTCCTGTCTGGTACTGAAGGACTTCTTTGATGGCTCATTTGTAGGAGTTTGTGCAAGTCCTAATTGCCAATTTTTCATACAGTGGTACTTCAGTAAGAGTAGGGATTTAATGTTGGGGGAGGAGGAGAATAAAGGGATGATATACCCTTTCTACACTAGCTCACCGAGTACCTCCCTGTAGATTTTTCTTCATGCCTGCGAATGTGTAAGAAGTTCCTTCTGACCATATCTGATGAAAAATGGTAGGGGAGTTGGGACTGCAGCAGTCTGCCTTGAGTCTGACCCTGACTTTGGGGATGCCAGCCCTTGGGTCAATGACCTTACAGGGATGCAGTTGGAGATGTAGTTCAGGTGTGTTGGTGCCCCAGAATTAGAGATGAAGTTAGCAGATCTTGCGTACCTTCAAAGGAATGCTGACAAAAATGAAACTTCACTGCAAGGCAGTCAGGTCTCGGTGTGTCTGTCCATCATAGTTTTCATGGGTTTATCATCTTTTGGACCAAACAGAAAGGGTCCTTTAAATGGAAACTCCAGAAAAGTCACTTTGTTGTCCTTAATGAATTATGTCAACTGCAAACAGGAGTGCCAGCATATGGCAGTCCAACATCCTGCTACTTCCAGCTGCCTGAAGTTGCAACAGCTACAAAAGTAATAACTGGCCTTCATCTTTTCCTTCAAAGAGTTGCTAGACAAGCTTATCTACAACATGGTGAAAGTAATCTGACATGCCTCTGGAAGTGGAGTATGTCATTCAGTTGGAGTTGAAGAGGAGAAGAAAAGTAAACCTATTTCCTGACTCTGTTTATAACCCAACATTCCTTGTCTGGTTGTGACAGCTGGGCTGCGGGTAGTAAGTCCACTCCTATGACTGTTATTTTTGCAGCAAACCAAAAAAGTCTCTGTGCACTGAACACTCTTGTAGGAGACAATAAAATCTGCTTGGATGTCTCTTGGATTGGGGCCACCATGTCAGGGTTCTCTCATGCAGTTTGTTCTTCAGTTCTATTCAGGAGACCACCCAGTAAGGTTGGGGAAGATGGCATGCATTTTGTAGTTCCCCATAACATTAAGACACATGTTCTATTGAACAAACCCCTCTTCACAAGAATTTCCTGAAGATAGTCATCTGGTCAGCGGATGTAATAATCTCTTTATCATCTGAATCCTGCATTGTCATATATAGTAAGGGATCTGTATAGGTTTACTTACAGGCATACTTTCTGAGCCATTTTTATGAGAGAGCATATTATCAGAGGATTTCACCATCCTCTTCGAAGTTTGTACCAGGGTCACAGAAAATTTGAGAGGGAAAATCACACAGGAAATGTTAGCGATAGGAGTTGGGATGAGGTGCGATTATGCCAGCAGAAGTCATTAGTATGAAGGACTGACCTAGACATCCCCAAGAGTATGGAAAGTTTTTTTTAGCTTAATGGTGGAGAGACAAATGTTAATACCCATGACACTTGTCTAAAGCACTGACAGAGATGGCTGTGATACTGCCAATAATTACCTGGCACAGGT
The DNA here is from genome assembly GCF_019279795.1 of Protopterus annectens. Lineage (NCBI taxonomy): Eukaryota > Metazoa > Chordata > Ceratodontiformes > Protopteridae > Protopterus > Protopterus annectens. The sequence continues at coordinate 47,232,330 of NC_056732.1, read as the reverse complement.
GAGGTTGGCAGTGATGCCAGGAAGGACAGTAATGCATAAGATGGCACTAGAGAGAGTGAAAATGACTCTGTTATACGAGGTGCTTGAAAACCTGGTATCTGCAAGGACACAAGGGGAAACAAGTGCATGGTCCACCAAACCTGGAGAAAAGTGAGGACAAGCTGAAAAAGAGAGAGGAGAAAACTTCTAATGCTCTATAACTCGAGGAACAAGAGAAGCCTTCCTAGAGGAAGCCCTGCCTTTTTAACTCTGGACAGCAGCTCTGAGAGTCAATCATTCGAAGGCAATGCAGGAGATGGAAATATGGAAGAGGTAAATCTGAAGAAGTGTGAGATATTACCTTCTGTAATCTGTGTAAACTTTGTTGTGCCTGTCTAGTTATCTTTATTCCCTTCCTTGTGAATTCTCTGATTATTCAGTTAAGTAAGCTACAAAAAGTCAGAAGTATTCTGAGAGGCTGACTTCATAGAAAGCTTATATTAGATTAGATACAATGACCTGAGATGTAGAAATGAAGCTAGTTCTAGAAATGTTTGCCATGACTGTAGCTAAAACCAATCATTTCTTTCAGAATAATTTATCGCTACAGTTCTTCACTATTTTAATCCTTAAAGAATCAAAGGTGAATGAAGGGATTGGTAATAAGAGAATGGAGTTATTTTATTTTTCATTTTTGGAAGTGCACTTACATAGTTTGAGGGAAAACATTTATTAGAGCCTTTGAATGATTGGATGGGGTGTTAGATCCAGGACAGGATTTAACAGCTCGTTAAGAAGACCACAAGTGGATTATGTGGGTGAAGACAGAGTAAAACTGGCTAGGTGGTAGGACAAGATGGTCATTATAAATGGAGTCCATTGAGATGAAATAATGCAGAGCAGCAGGGGTGATGCAGGGAATCGATACTTTGAATCAATAACTGGGTATATTTGAAATTCTTACGAAAACATCTGCCTTTGCTGGTGACAGCAATGTGACATGGTTGATGGACAAATGGGTATATAGAGGATAAAAGGGAGATTGCAGAGTTGGACGATTAGGATAAGCTATGCCTAAAACCAGTTTAAAAACATGCAAAATAAAGCATCAGGAAGCACACCAGACAGAATAGAGCCTGCATTTCTGAGGGGAGCAGTAACCCAAAGAATTTGAGGAACAAGACCAGGCTTAGTTAAAGCAGTAGCATCTCAGATCTATGAAAGATGCATATTCTAAATGTTTAATTTTGTTATCGACACTATTGTGATCTGCTCATGGCCCATGGTTCAAATGCATTAGAACTATGTAGTTTTCTGTTCTGTTTTAGTCCTCTGGCATCTGTCTATCCCTCTATAGGCTCGTACCGACCTGCTAATTATCTATGAAACCGACCAGTGCTTGCTTGTCAGGGAGGCGTCTTGGCAGTGACTCGCCACTCTCTTCCTTCTCAATCTCCACATTTATCTTAATAAAATTGTGTTTGCATTCGCTGGCCAGTAGTGATAACAAACATCCTCTCACGACATGTAATGGTACATGACTATATACGCAGAATGTGTTTTCTGCTTTTGTAAATGTGGTTATTTCAGTACAGATGACAACTGGATGTATAACTTGAAAAAGTTTTACTGCACCATTGTGCAGTTGCTCATTTTAGTGATGCTTGCAAAGTTTATTTGGTCCTGTATTAGTGTAGTGCATTGACGGCATTTTTTTCTGTGCGACTTCAGAATTGGTGTATATAATCGACAGGACATGCATGGGGTTCAAAGGGGGACTTTTCCCCCTGCAAAAATATTGGTTTTGGTTGTGCCTGGGTTTGTCCTTCATTTTTGTTTAGCTATTTTAAGCTTGGATATTTTTTGTCAATGTTTTGTGTTTAGATATTTGAGTTTAGATTATTTTAAGTAAACCCATATATATGTATTTATCAGTACTTTTGAGTACCCAAACATCTCTTCTAGTAAAAAAAAAAAACAATTTAAAACTAGAATATATTTGTCTCCCTGTGACTCTGAATATTTTAACTCTGACTGTGCTAAACTTCAGGGTAAGGTAATACACCTTTTGCCCTATAAGCAACTGCAAAGTTACTGTAGCAGTAAGCTCATTCGGTAGTGTGCATCATCGTGTGTGCGTATATGTGTGTGTGTGTGTGTGTGTGTGTGTGTGTGTGTATGCGTGTATGTGTGTGTGCGTGCGTGTGTATGCGTGTATGTGTGTGTGCGTGCGCGTGTGTGTGCGCGCATGTGTGTGTGCGTGTGTGTGTGTGTGTGTGTATAATGTATATGAAATGTGTGTACCTTGTATCTATATAGTGCACACACATACTGAAGTTGATGACTAGGGTATTGGACCTTAGCATACCCCTGGGCAAGTCCTGTGTTTCCCGTATGCCTCCCTACCTGCCAGATAGGATTGCTTATGTAGTTTCTCACTCTGCCATATAGACAAGAATTCTGTTTTGTTTTCTTTTTATTAATGAATGTTTATGCACACTGGAAGACCATGCAAAAAACAGTTGTGTATCAGAAATGTCACTATATACTTAACAGAAGAGAAGTTTAAATATGTGCCATACATCAGTTATGGATTCTGAGAAATTCATTTGATTTTTATTAATAAAATTCTTCAGGCCCTGTTGCTGATTGTTTCATGGTCTGCACAGGCTGCATCCCACAGGAATATAACAAACTGGAGAAATGCAAAACTGCAGCATAGGTTCATAGGTTGGTACTAGGCTATCGGCCCTAGGGCCTATACAAGCCTAGCCATAACAATTCCCTGGCTATTTCTTCCCACACTATTTACTTTCCTGGACCCCTGTATAGCAGGGCAACTGACGTGATCCCTGGGGTGAATTTTCTTTTTCTCATCCAGTCATCAAGATTCCTTTTGAAGAGGGCCAAAGAGGTGTCCTGCTTGACATGTATGGGCAGTCTATTCCAGAGCCTGGGGAGTCTCTGGGTCAGGAACCATCCCTCCAGCATGTTTTGTTTATTGTGACAACGAGGTTTAGATCCCTGGAGCATGTGGCTCTGAGGGATTTGGTGTTACTGAGTAGTAAATGCTTCGAGTAATTTTGAGTGATGGGGGAGTATTTCTGTTGTAATATGCCCTTTGGTAGAATATTCTTCATAGTTAAATTGCATGGTTTTATACATTTTCTCTCTAAACAGAATTTGATGTTGGAGGAAACACTTTTGGGTGTAGCCTGAATGAAACACTTTGGGGGTGTAGCCTGGATGTTTACATACATTTTAAATTATTTTGCTTGCGTGTTGTGATTTGATTCCACAAGGGGGGGGGGTCTCTGAAATGTTTCTGTGCCTAAATGTATCTAGAGGAGAGTAAGGAATCTTTTCTGTATTTGTTTATAAATAGAGGTGTGTGTTTAACCAGTTCTGACTTTTATGCAGATACACTCCCTAGATGTCATTCATTGTGTACCACAAGAAATAGGGCTCGTGAATGCTACATGTGTTTACACAGTACTAGTCTGAGATGCGATGCCCTAGATACAGGATATTTGGTATTTGGCTGTCTTGAGTGGCAATGTATGTTACTGGCTTCAGAATGAGATAGAGTAGATCTGTGATATAGCAAAAAGAGAAATGCTGGTCCATGTAGCTCCATGGATCTCTCTATGTGGTTCCTGGTTTGCATTTGCTGCTTAGAATATAAAATGCATGGAAACCTAATTCAGAAGTTAGTTTGTAGCTGATTGGGGCATTGCAGTGCAATCAGATGGGAGTCTTGGGATGTTTTTTGTTAATGTTCCACACTAATGCTCTAAATTCTTTTTTTTTTTTTGCCAGGTCTATCTCCTCCCACTTATACCTTTCCAGCTCCTGCGACAGTTATTCCGGCAGAAGCTGCTTTATATCAGTCTCCAGTCCTTCTGAATCCTAGAGCCCTCCAGCCACCGGTAGCTTACTATCCAGCCAGTACTCAACTGTTCATGAACTACACAGCCTACTGTCCCAGGTAAGGTGCATGCTGCGTCTGTGTCCCAGAGTATCTCTGTAGTATTAACCACCCTAACAAGCACTCCTGTGGAAAGTTTGAAGCTAGCATCACCTTCTTAACCCTACTGTCTTTTTTTTTCCCTGAGTAGTGTGTCACCTAATAAGCTTTGGTGAAAGAAATTCTGTTTGTTTTTGTTGAATGCCTTTCAACGAGTGTTTTACTTGTGTGTGCGCGCATGTGTGTGCGTGCGTGTGTGTGCGTGCGTGTGTGTGTGCGTGCGTGTGTGTGTGCGTGCGTGTGTGTGCGTGTGTGTGTTTAAAATGGCTAAACATTGGAATAAAGTTGTTTCCTCTTTTTGCCCCTCTCGAGCAGTCTGGGAGTTGGTATATTAATGGGGGATTGGGGCCTGTCACCCCCTGCAAATCTGCTTGTTTTTGTATTTTTTCAGTTTCTCACCATATGCATGGTCAGCGTGTGTGTTCGATGATGTGAACTGATGATTAGATTTTTACATTAAATTTAATGTTGTCATTCACAATTGTGTATGTGTATAGATGTAGATATAGCTGCATCTGTATCTAGATAGATAGCTACATAGGTAAAACTTGGAACCCCCTACCCTCAGCTATTACCTCAACAGACTCAAAGTTTACATTTAAGACTCCTCAAAGACCATCTAAAACACACATGGATATGCTTATGTTGACCCCCCCAGGCTAAACTCCCCAATCATCCCATCCCTCTTCCCTAATCTACTAGTCTCTGTTCCTGAACCTTACCACTAAGAGGAAGTGCAGCTTTTTATTTCTAGCCCCCTCATTGTGTCACTTCTAAACCTGGCCTTTCAGATTGTATCTATACATATTGCGGTACTAAAACCCTGCTAGGCTCAGTTTTTCTATAGAATTTTCATTCCCTTCTTTACATTCGCTTTTATACTTGGTGTAGATACCTCACCACTCAACTCTGCTGTTTTACCTACTTCAATAATCCTGTCCCTGCCAAACTTATACCCATACTATCTGTATAAAATTGCAAAAGATGCAAACTTTCTCACATAAGTAGCTTATATTGCGTGGCTTCTTGCTTATGTACTGTCTCATTCTAACTGTATAAAATCATAAAAGATGCTTTTATACTATGTATCTAATGTTAAAGCTTTCTGCTTGTATGCATCTATATTAATATGAATGCCACTGCTGTAATTGCTTGTAATTGATTTGTGGAGGTTTTCCCACCAGGCCTCCGCTGAAAATAGACATGCATCCAATCGGACTCTCCGGTCAACAAATGTAAAATAAATAAATAATAAATATTACATTTATATCTAGATAGATGCATGTCTGTTTATATGTACACATGCATACATACACACAGAGCTATTAAGCATACATGCATGGCATGTTTATATGTACACATGCATGCATACATACACACAGATATTAAGCATATATGCATGTCTGTTTATATGTACACATGCATGCATACATACACGCACAGAAATATTAAGCATATATGCATGTCTGTTTATATGTACACATACATGCATACATACATGCACAGAAATATTAAGTATATATGCATGTCTGTTTATATGTACACATGCATGCATACATACACGCACAGAAATATTAAGTATATATGCATGTATTTATATGTACGCATGCATACATACACACATACATTGCTGTGTTGTTTTCCTGTGCTAAATGTAGTCTTTCCTCAGATTTAACTGTTTGTAACTTAATGTTGCAGCAAAGTTTTGGTTAAGTATTTGGGCCGTCTGACAGATGGTAGTGAATATTTAATATACTACGAATGTTTTACTCGCTAATATTCCATATACTACAAACGTTTTATGGTACTTGTTAATATTTAATGTACTGCAAACATTTTATGGCACTTGCTAATGTTTAATATACCACAAACGTTTCATGGCCCACTCTAATATTTAATATACTACAAACGTTTTATGGTACTTGCTAATATTTAATATACTACAAATGTTTTATGACACTCGCTGATGTTTAATATGTTACACATGTTTTATGGTACTCGCTGATATTTAATATGCTACACATGTTTTATGGTAGTTGCTAATATTTAATATTCAGTACTTTAAGGAAAAGAAACTTTTAATATTTTGTACTCCTAAGGATTTGTTAAGGAAAATAAGCATTTCATCAAACCAAATACTGTATAAATAAGTTTTGTACCCCTACTTTTCCACACTTTTAGACTAAATTGAAGGTCAACTAGCTTGTTTTCCCCCAGTTTCCAGCCTCATTACACTTGGGCAGTGTGGAAACTGCCTGACTCTCTCAGACAATGAATGGCTACTTACCCCTTGAAGAACTGTGAGAGATGCAAATATTTAGCTAAGGTGGACTCAGCACTCCTAAAGAACACAGTATGTGAACACCACACACATTCACAGTACTCCACACAAATGCATGGAAAATTATTGTAGACATTAAAAGCCACAACACGCAGTACCTCACCCATACCTGGCAGAAACTAGAAAAAACTTGCTTTAAGCCTTAAGCTACTAAAAACATGGTGGTGATTGGTGACTCCACAGTAAGACACTACTCTCACTAGGATGGACAAAATAGGAAAATAGTGGGTTATCTTTCAGATGCCAGGACCTCTGACATTGCAAGGGCTCTCAAGACCCTTAAGATGGACAAGTATTACAATGATATGGTGGTGGTTAGTGACCTAGCATGCAAAATCCAGAGGGATATGCAATATGAGATATTTGTCACAAGTACAGGAACGATGCTGGTGCAGAGCAGAATCCTTCCTTCTCCAAGAATGAGGCCAAGGTACAAAGAGAAGATGAATGGTTCCCACAGTTGTCTGAATAACAGGTGTTATTTGATAGGGGTCCGGTGTGTTTCGGGATGAGCTGCTGTCTAGCTCTCCTCATTTTGCCAAGGACTGCTTGCACTCCTCTCATTCCAAGGCTTCCCCCTACTGGCTGAAGAATCTTTTTTTCAGACAGAGTCCAGCTGATGGATCTTCCAACCTAAAAAAATGAAACCAATCAAGCACTGGATGATATCAGGGTGACACTGCCCAGTGCTGACAGTCTAAGTGGTAAATTACCTGCTCTTGGAGCCCTTTCGCATTTAGAGGATATTTGTGTGTGATTTTACTGAAATGTGGTTTAAAATTGCAGAAAGCATCTCTTCTATACCATGGTTTTGCACCTACCAAGCTTTTTGACCCAGTGGCAGCTGTGATGCATTGTCCATATTTGTTAGACCAAACTTCTTGATGCAGATACCTACAGACCCACAAACCAAACTTATTACAATTCAGCTCACTGTAAATAAAACCAAGTATCAAATCATAGCATGTTACAAGACAGCACCCCCCCCCCATGCTAATCCCTGAGAAACCAAGTCTTATGCTTAAATATATTGCAGGAACTTCAAGTACACAAAACATCTGTTGTCCTGGGAGATTATCTATTCCATGATGAACTGTGAGACTTGCACCTCAAATGTAGGCTATGCCCAAAAATTCCTCAGTTTCAGAAACACATATTCCCTGAATCAAATAAACAGCTCACTGGAGGACAAAATATTGTAATATTCTTGATTTGGTCCTTACAAATGCAGCATTTATTTATTTTTTTCAAATATTTTTTTATTTTCACATAAAACAAAGCGTACAGAAAGAAGAAAAAACACTGTGATTAAGCAATAGATCATAACATGTCATTGTGAGCAAAAGAACGAACAACAAAGAAATAAAAAAAAAAAAAAAAAAAAGTAAACTACCTACATCTAAGAACAATTATGTACAATATTTACAAACGAACGTGCTACCAGACAGAGCAATTTGAAAGGAAAAATACAAAATTATGAGGGTTGGCAGCGGATCTCCAAGTAATACAAGGGGTATGAATATGGACCTCCACAGAGAACACAATGATGAACAATAAAATGGATTACTCACAAAGAATTAAATCAAGTAAACATTTCCACAATTTGCCAAAATAGGTTTTCTTCTTAGGCCCATTTATGATAAACTTTTGAGCAGAAATATATTTCATTGCCAACTCCTTAAAACCCCTCCAACAAAGTTTAGTGCGATCCAACCAGTTTTTTGTGATGTATAATCTGATAAGAGAGCAAAGAGTGATTAATATGTGGTGTTCTAACTTAGGCATCTTAGTGAAGGGGATATGGAGAATGGCTGTTTCCCAGGAAAGGGTGGAATTATAATAGCCTATTTTCTCAAGAAGTACTTTTAAAGAACATCAGAGTTTATGGGTATGATTACAGGACCACATAATATGAAGGAGATCAGCTCTCGGAAAGGAACAGCAAGTACATGAGGGAGATATATTGGGGTAAAAACGATTGAGTACTGCGGGAGTGAAATAAGAGTTGTTATTAATCATCAGTTGGGTATATATATGAGTTTTTTGAAAGGGGAGAGTTCTGTGGTAATTTTTATAGCAGAAAGCTTTTGTTCCTCTGTAATGAGGGATCCTTGGTTGTTCCAGTAATTAGAGAAAAGGCAGTTTGAGTTGTGTAGTAAAGAGTTCAGTAAGCTGTAAGATGTTGATATCGTTTTCTCAGGACTCGAGACTGTAGAAATGATTTCACATAGTTTGTTGACTTCCTGAGGGTTGGGAGACAAATTAGTAAATTGCGAAGATATTATCTCTCTTAGTTGCCGGAGAATAACTGTGTATTTGTTGTTAGTCTTAAGAATTAGACATAGCTCAGAAAGAGTTTTTGCCTTGTATTTAAGAATATCCCATACCCTGATATCTTTAATAAGAGGCAAATCAGTAAGGTCAACCATTTCATTCTTGATCTTGACGTTTGGATTGTGATGAAGGGGTTGGAGAAGGGGTAAAGTATTTTCAAGGTTAATGTCCTTAATCAGTTTTTGGAATAGTCTGATCTTATGTTTTAGGGTAGGAAATAATTTAGAGTTGTTAATGGCAGTAGGTGATGAGAAAGGGATAGCTTTCGGGTTAATTTTGTTGGTAATAATGTGATGGTGCCACATTTTCATCCAGGACGGACAGCGGGTATGAGCTTTACAATTGAGATTTGAAATAGTCCAGATTCTATTAGAACAAATAATTGTGTAGTAGAGTTGGAAATTTGGAAGGCCTAGCCCACCTTTCTCCTTTGGGTAAGTTAGCTTGGAGTAAGAAATCCTAACTGTTTTTGGGAACCAAATGAATTTGGCTAATTTTTTTATTAATTTTGGAGAACAGATTGTTGGAGATGATCAGATTTGATGTGTTAAATTGGTATAGGTGTCTGAGCAAGACATTCATTTTCACTATTGCTACTTTGGATAGAAATGCCAGATTCATGAGTTTCCATCTGTGGAGGTCTTGATGTATTATAGACCATGTTTTAAGTAAGTTATTTTGAAGCATGGAGGCTTGATTGTGCGCGAAGTGTATTCCTAGGTATTTAAGGTGGTAAGTTGTTTGAAAGGGAGATTCAGGAAAATAGATTTATGAGCGTCAGGGTTAATTGGAAAGATGTGTGATTTCTTATTATTAATCTGGTAATCTGAAGCTTTAGAGAAGTTATTGATTATGTTTATGATTTTAGACAGGTCTGTATTGGGATATTGAAAATAAAGATTTAGGTAGTCAGCAAAATTGATCAAAAAACCTCTTAATACAGCTTTGCATGCCGCCCATTGGATATCTGGAGGAATTTGGGAAGTCTTAAGACTAATATCTAAGTCTGATAAGATGACATTAATTTCATTTATTATATCTTTGTTACATAATAAGTTATTGTTAAGGGTCCAATTAGCGTATGAGGGAGTTGAGGGCCTGAAAATAATTTTGAGGGAGATCCTTGCATGATCTGAAAGAAATCTGGGTTCAGCACTAAAGGTATTTTTAAATTTAGATAGGAGGTCAGAGATTAAAAAGAAGTCTAAACGTGACCAAGACTTATGGCATTTGGAATAGTATGTGTATAAATTTTCTTTGGTCGAGATATCACTAAATGCGATAGAATCAGTGAGGTTAAAGTCTGAGATAAGTTCCCCGAGGGCAACAGAGGCTTGGAAGTTGTATGAGGTAGAGTTACTGGTGCGATCTAAGCAAGGATCTATTACTGCATTCCAGTCCCCACCTGTTATGAACATGTAGTTTTGAAATGAGCAAAGAATGTTGTAAATTTCCAATATAAAGAGTTGTTGTTGAGAGCATGGTCCATAGATATTCATAAAAAGAACTGGTTTGGATGAGCACGGGAGCAGAGATGTAGAATAACACCATCTACCATTTTCGTCAGATTTAACATCATTAATTACCCCCTGAAATTCTTTCTTAATTATAATGGCCACTCCCTTTGAGTTGGAGCTGTCCCCAGCAGCTATGATGGATCTAATCCATTTTCTGTTGGTTTCTTTCTCCCATTCTTCCTTGAGTAAGTGAGTTTCCTGTAAAAACCAAATATTAGTCTGGGATTTAAAAATAAGGTGGAGTAGTAATTTTTTCTTGGCACTGTTTTGTAAGCCCCTAATGTTCCAAGAATCGATAGACCAACTCATGTTAGCTGAAACCTAAAAAGTTAAAGGGAACGTTGTTTAATTGAATATTTTGACACAGATATGGAGAGAGCAACATGTAATGGAAGAAGATGGCACTTAAATTTGAGTGATAAGGGAGGGCGGAGATCCACAACAAAGTTGTATTTACAAGACGTTTACAAACAACAGTATAGGTAGCACAGTACTCCTGACTAACCCCGGTGCCTACCCACCCATAACCCCTAGGTGAAGAAGTACAATACCAAACGTAAGGTAAAAACAACATTACTATACATGTACACAAAAATGCTCATCCAAAAGTCCACCATCTTTGAGCACTACTACAATGCACTTATGAGCATCCATAAAAGAGTAGAAATCAAAATAGGTATGATAAGATAGAGGGAATCTTAAAAATAGTTAGGAGGAGAGACAACGTACTAGATGTTAGTTAAAAGTTACCCAGGTAACATAATAAGAGTAAAGAGTGCTAAAGGTGAAGGATAGACCATGGAAGATTCAAGTAAGAAATGGATAGACAAAGTCCAGACGAATATGAACACATAAGTAGCCATGCTATACTAAGAGAAAAATAGGACACTGGAGAGGAGAGTAATGTAGATTGGTAGATATAAAAAGAGTCACAAGGAGACTAAAAAGTTGCATGATCTGTGTAGCAGAGGAAAAGGGAGAGTTTGACTGACTGTGTTTACATAAAAGACAACAAAGTATACTATGTATGGTCGAGATACAGTCAGATAACAACGAGGAATAACTCAAATACATAAGCAATCCTGCTCATTTCAACTATCATGAACAAAATATTACAACTAGTGGGAGGAAAGGGGAGGGGGCCTGCAAGACCCACAATTACAATGCTAATAGTTCTAAACATGCTCTATGTAATTTTGAATGAAACATACATTGCAAAATCTGTTACATGACGTCTGATATATGTTAAGTTCCCGTATGTAAATTAATACACACATCGTTCCATCTACAACTATAGAAAATTAGTAGATTATACTTCTTAGCAACTTGTTATTACATTAATCAATGTCAACACACAGTATACCAATATTTAAAGTTGACTATCAGAGCAACCAGAACTAACACTACATAGTTTAATTGTATTTAAGCCTGTCACCGCTTAATATAAGAGCTAGGTAGACTGTTATGTCCTACATTTATATAAGCAGGCATTTCTTTAAAAACCATTAGCACCACAATATGATAAAAAAAAAAAAAAAAAAGGGTAAATAACAATATGACCATCGGGTTATCTGATATGTATTATAGCGAACAAGAGGAATATTTAAATTACAAGCTTTTCAAGCAAATTTTCTCTAAATAAGCATGAGTTCTCCATTGACATCTTGACCTTCTCAGATGCCCGCTTTAGGAGTTAGCGTGCATTAGTAAACAGAGCTGATCTCAAACTCGGTTGAGCGATGATAAACAGAGTTACCTGTTGAATACGAACTCCACCCATCATGCATAGAAGTTTCCGGCTTTAAAATATGAGCCAGGCAGTTTACACTGAAACATGATCTTAAAGCTGAGGCACAGATCTGACAGATAGGGCTATTAGTGCCATTAACAGAGGTAGTGCCTTTATAAGTGCACATCTGGGAGTCGCGCGTCAAGGAGGACCCTCCAGGAAACAGCTCGAGACCTAAAGGTTCCTAGCTATTTTTGGAGAGTGTCTGTAAAAGACAAACACTAATAAAACAAAGTTAACAAGGAAAGCAGAGCAAGTTAATCACTGGAAAAGTGAATGGAAATATCTCTAAGTCACCCGGTAAGTAAACAGATCATACAAAAGACTTGGTAGCTGAAGCGCTTACATATTTAGTGGATTACAACTCAGGAGCCTTATTGAAGGCTTTAAGAAAAACTTCTTTTGCCTCTATCGGGGAAGTGGCTGTGTATCTATTACCATTGTTGAAGAAGATTAAAGTGTTCGGAAAGTGCATCTGAAATCTTATCTTTTTTTTAATAAGATCCGCACAGTACGGAGCTAATTTTTGTCTGCTTTCTTTAATGGAAAGGGGTAAGTCTTGAGAAAAGGATATTTTATGGTTATTCCACGTGAAGGATTTGTGTTTTTTGGCCGCATTCAGTATCCTTTGAGTGACCTGAAAGTTAAGTAGCCTTGTGTAAACTTGACAGGGTGTTGAGGAATCTTGACACTTGTATAAGGCACGGTGAGCTCTCTCAATCGTGATGTCAGTTGGACAGCCATCCAAACGCAGCAATGACTCAAAAATATGTTTAGTAGTATTTAGTAGAACTTGATTTTCATAGTTCTCAGGGAGACCTCTAATTAAAATATTGTTACGTCTACTCCTTGCCTTGAGGTCAGTTAATTTTAGTTGAAGGTCAGTTATAGAAGATGTTTTGGCGCGCAGCTCATCAAACAAAGACTGAATTTGAAATTCGTTAGTTTGTGTTTTTTGTTCCAGGGTAACTACTCTGTCTACAACTTGATTAATAGATTTTCCCAGGTTAGTAAGTTGTTCCAAAAAACTTTGTATGGCAGAATGAATGGGTTGGAGGACCTGTTTCAGTTCGTCCATGTGGAAGTTGGAATCAACCTTGGTTTTGGCACTGGCTTTATTAGACTCTGTACTTTGCTTATTTATTCTCTGTCTTTTAGAGAGAACCTCTTTTTCCGGAGAGAAGATTGCTGAAGGTTTTGCTTTTGTAGTTTGTGTCTCCATGATGTCAGGTTCGTTTGCCATGCTTATCTGTTTAGCCATGTTGTATTAGGAGTGCAAAGGATGAACTCAGGCCCTTAGGATGCACATGGCTATGGCACTATAGAGAAACTGTAGATTTTAAAGGGTGAATATGGATCCTGCAGGTAGTGAAAGGATGAAAATCCCGAAGTAATAATAGTAAAGTGGATCTTTTTACTTAGGAACACGACCACGAACTCTTTAGAGTACAGAAATACCTTAGTAGATGTAAATGAGGTAAGGAGCTCTGTGCATAGGGTGCACACTAGACAACCACCATTTTGGAATCTACAAATGCAGCATTTATATGCAGCAGAGATGTAGTTAGCTACTATTGCATCCTGTCACTTTCACCAATTTAATACCCCGCTAAACTTTAACTTTAGGAGCAAATAAAAAAACAAACATCTCTTCTCTTTTTAAACAATAGTGTACAAGAGCTACAGTTTATAGAGTGGACACAGACCAACACGGAGGGACATGGACAGGCATAGACACATGCACACAGTGCTATGGTGCTTCAGTTCTAACTGCAAGTGATGCACCAAAGACTGATCTGATTCTGCTGATTGTGCCCCCCTAAGTGTTTGTGCCCAGGGCAGCTATCCCCTTCCCCCTACCCTAGCTATGAACTCTGATGTGTACTACCTCACTGGTATACCTTTCTCCATTCAAGCCTGGTCACAAAACTGGTAACACCTCCTTCAGAATCCCCAAACCAACAGATGCAAATATCATAGCCAAAGATGTCAAACATTCAAACTTCCTACTGTTCTGTGATGAGGTCACAGAGTTCAAGTATAACTGGAACCACCAGAATGTTGACACGACTTGTAGTTATGATGATACATTCTATGCTCACCTATAGAACTAAACAAAATAGCAAGCATAAGAGCAAACGAGCCTGGTGGTCCAAAAGTTTATTACAATATACAGCAAGGCTGATCTACAGTATTGAAAAGATACTGTCTGAAAACTAAAGGCATCACATGTGTTTAAGCTAGCATCAGAAGCCAAGGATAATTATCGGCCCTTATTGACTCGCATCAGGAAGTTATGAAATTACACTCAACATTGACGTATCCATTATAGAACTAACTACTCCAATGCAGTGGAATCAACAGTATATTGCAAATAAATTCGATACAGATTTCATCCCCAGATACATCCATAGAAGTCCCCCTATAATCTCTAAAGAACACTTGCTGCAAGTACTCTTCAAACAGAAAAGTACATCCTCTGTGGGACAGCTCTAAACCTGTGCAGGTGGACCCCTCCTACAGCTGTTCAACCTGAGCTTAGCCACAGTCTTTGTTCCCAATGTATGGCACACAGCTGTGGTGATGCCACTTCATGAGGGTGGCCCCACCATGGTCCCTAAAAATGACAGCCCCTCAGCCTGATGACCATCATATGCAAGGCCATGGAATGGGCATGGCAGACCTAATAAACTGATATTTAATTTTAAGACTTGACCCTCATCAGTTGGCTTAAGGGTAAATCCTTGCTTAATCAAGCTGGTATTTTTTGAGATGGTGTAACAAGTAGGGGACTGTGGCCACTTTGTCCATACAGCATATTTTGACATTGCCAAGGCATTTAATACCAAACTGCATACTGACATAATTAACAAATTAAATGCACTCCAGACTGGTCTGTATATAGTTAGATGAATAGCAAACTGGCTGAGTGATGGAACCAACACTGAGAGTGGAAGGTGCATCCTCAGAGAGCAAGAAAGTAACCGGTGGGGAAACTTGTGGATCTGTGCTAGGATCACTGCTATTCAACAAATACTTTGATCTTAGAAACAAAAATTGTGGATCTCTGATTAACCAAGTTTGTAGATTGTAAATTGGGTGACACACACACATCCCCTTCTGATATATGAAAGCTTCAACCTGAACTTACACATATTTATAACTGGTGTTTAAAAAATGGGATAAAAATGCAATATTGTTGCATTTGGTAAGTACCCCAACTATGCATATAATAAAACACCCCATTCCAAAATAAAAATATTGAGACCTTTGGAACATGGGTAGACAGTGCTATCTATACTTTGTCATGTTGCAACAGTGGCTAACAAATCCTTCTATGTGGCACAGCTGACCACAATGGGTATTAACTTTAGTTCCAAAGAAGTCCTTATACCTCTAAGTTCTGCATTGATGAGGACCATCATCAAATACAATACCCCCTTTTGTATGAATCTTACTAGACATTGAGCAGTTGGTGAGGCCTTAAAGGTTCTTGATTGAAGAGATCATGGGCCTGTATCAGATGAACTACCAAGAGAGGTTGGATGCTTCATCCATGTATTCCGGTCCTGTAGACTCCTTGGGGGTTGATATGGTTCATGCCTACTAGGCCACTAGAGATCTGGCAGTCAAGACATTTGGCACAAGTCAGTCTACTGAATACTAGTACCAGAAATCTGAACCTGCTACAGCAAGTAAACAAACTATAGTGGAGAAGAGAGAGAGAGAGAGTTGTCTTGCAACAATTACCCCTTCTCTGGAACAATCCTCCACTTCATATCAAGTAATGTGACACTAGCTTGTAAAAAGGAATTGCAAAATTGGATCACTATTCATAAATTCATGCATGCATTACTAGCCTTTTGGTCCTTGAAAAAGGAGGCAAGGTTTAAGGTTTGATACTGGCAAAATGTAAATGACCACATTGCCCAGATACTTTGTATTTTTGAAGAGAAACTTCTTATGGGACAATGTGAGCGGTCAGAGTGTAACAGAAAAGTGAAATAGAAGTATGGAAGTCAAACTCAACCTTTTAAGTAAAACTCCATACTTCTTCAGCTTTTCAGCTTTCAGCTTTTTAAAAGACTGAATGCACAAATGATAGAATTGTTAAATGACTGAATGCACAAATGATAGAACTGTTAAAAAACTGAATGCACAAATGATAGAATTGTTAAATGACTGAATGCACAAATGCTAGAACTGTTAAATGACTGAATGCACAAATATTGTTAAATGACTGAATGCACAAATAAATGTTCATTTCCGTTGTGTAGATAAGTAGGACCATGCAGGAAAATGAATGTTTGATGGAAAAGGTTATGGTGGCTGGTGTGTATGAGTGTTTGCTGGTTAGGGTTAGAATAAGAATTGGGTAAAGATTAGGTAAAGGGATAGATTTATTGATTCATTCCATATCACTGTTGCAGTATTCTTAACCTAAGGGATCTCCTGCCAAGGATAGCTCAATGTCCAGCCAGTACACCAAAGCCTTTAGTAATTGCAGGCATTGTGTCACAATCTCCATGCAGGGCATACGGCATAAAAGTAACATATAGATTCACATACTCGGGGCTTCTTTGCTGCCAGTCTGAATGCCTTCATTGAACATCAGTCTGAATGCCCTTCTGCTATGCTGGTTATCAAGCCATGTTTCAAATAAGTGCCCAAAATGGGGTTCCTCCTTATTTCCCCTTTATTTAGTGCTGTTGGATTCATGTCATCCAGAAATGTCAGTTTTGGAGGCAAGATTCCCCATGGAGTATCACGACCAGTGTCTTTTCAGTTTTGGTGCTTCCCACGACCATACACAGTGTTGTATCTGCCAGGCTTTTGTCCTCGAGACTCTTCATAGTTGTCTCCTCTTTTTATCCATTTACCTTGAAAAACAGCATCTTAAGCTGTTGGCTGAAGGTGCTGTGGTGCAGTCTTTCCATCCAAAGGGTCAGCCTTTGGACAAAAAAAAAATGTAGGTCTCATATGGCTGCCATCTAGCCCCCCCCCCCCATCCCTGGATGTCTATCTTCAGGCTAGTGAAAGCCCAGATGATCATCCAATGGTTGCCTCTGGTTACCCTGCCATGACATCATTGGAAGCCAGCATGTATCTGACTTCCTGCATGTTCTCAGAGGCTTTACAAATGTCTTATAGGTTAATGGGTGTTTACTAGGCTAATGACCAGAAGGGCCTTTTTAAGCCTAGTCATGCATCCCAAATCTCTGACAAGTTCTGATACCCTTGATAAGTGTAAGCATAGGCCTGGGAGGTAAACCATTTACAGTTTACCTGTGTCCATTAGAGACATAGGTGCCAAACCAGGAATGAATTTCCATCCAGTTGTCCCAGTTGGACTTGAATTGCGTTAGGGAGGAACTCTGCTTCACATAGATGGGGAGCCTGTTCCATAGATGGGGTAGTCTCTGGGATATATGTCTTTCTCTCCAGCAGGTCCTATTTATATCACAGGCAAGGTGTAAGTCTTTAGAACTGGAAATTATGGTGCTGTTTGTTTTGTGAATATGCAGGAAGTCCATCAGAGTGGGCTCTTACAATGCCCTGTATGCCAGGCATAGATATCTTCTCAAAAGTTTTTGGAGCAGACGGTCTGCTCCAAACATTGATGGGGGAACCTCATTTGATTAATATCCAAGGGACAGAGGAGGATTCCACATCTTAGTTGGGGAGGAGATCCCTACTGAGTTTGAGTGTCACCAAGGATGTTCATCGTGTTTCACTGTTGCAGTCATGACTGTAGGGTTCTCCCCTGCCGGCAGGCAGTCCTCGGTCGGCCAGAATCCCAAAGTCTGGGTCCGGCGTCGGCTGTTCAACCATGCTCCCTGATGTCAGAGCGCCAAGAGTACAAAGCTGACAGCCGACGCCATCTTCTCCAGTCTTTCTTGCCGTGCGGTGATAGCAGTTCGCAAGTGCCGGTCGGCTGACTCCTGACTATTTTTTCTGATAAACTTCAGTCCGAAGACTTTCTTCTCCACTCAAAGCTAAGTAACTTTTTCTTGCTCCAGTCCGATGTCAGAAAAAGTTAATAATTGTATTTCATGTGGGAAGCAAATACCTCATAAGGATTTTCATTCTTACTGTATTCCTTGCTTAGGCCTTGACCACGATGTAGCTAGTTGTCGGTTTTGTGCTGGATTCAATCAACGTACAATTAAACGAAGATACGATTTTGCTTTTCATTACTTTGGTAGGAGCTTTAACTACAAAATGTCGTCTGATACGGTTCCGGCTACCGGAGTTCACAAACGTCGCAAGGATAAAGACAGGCCTCCGAGGTCCAAATCTGATGATAGCGCACAAGCAGAGCCAGCTTCAGGTTTGGCCATAGTCAGTGAGGCGCTTTTGCAGCCCCTGTCGTCGGCCATTTCAGAACCGATGGCCGAAACGGACTCTCATGAGTAGCCAACCAGGCCTTTAAATATCTCTATTGCAGGACCTTCAGACAATGCTCCTTCGGATGGGTCTGGAGCCGCTGTGCAGGTACCGGCTTCTGAAGGGGTTTTCAGGCCTACTCAGCTTCTAATAAAGGCAAAGCCAAAGGCAAAGACTCCTTCTAAATCAAAGACTGCAACACAGGCCTCTTCTGAACCGGCTCCCAAGTCACAGAAACAGTTACTCAAGATGGTGGAGGATTTACTTACTATGATTAGGGGTTCACATCCCCCTCCAGATAAAAGGCCAAGGCAGGATGTTTATTATGATTCCTCTGATCAGACTTCTGTTTCTTCAGTTTCCTCTTCTGACCAGGAATATTCTTTCCCTCCTTATGAGGATTCTGATGCTGAGGAATCCATTCCCTCAGCTTCTCCCCCTGAGGATTTCTCTTTTGGGGAAACTTTGCATGAAATGAGGGAACATTTCCACTGGGAAGGACAGGAGTATTCGGAATCTAAGAAAAGACCAAGGGATTTTCTTCTTCTCCCCCAACATAGACCCCTGGCTATTCCTCCTGTTTTGGATATTGTGGATGATGCTTTTTTGGAGGCTAACTTAACCCCTGATTCTTTTCCTCCTGCTCCTGTCAAGCCTGATAGATATTACAGGGTTCCTGATTCCCACCAGTTTTTATACAAGAACCCTATTGCTGTCCCTGAAACCATTTCTCAGGGTCCTAAGGGAGTTAAGGCTGCTTCTGCCAAAAATCCCATTCCCACTGAAAAGGACTCTAGATCTTTAGAAAGTTGGAGCAAAAAAGTGTACACTTCTGCTACTTTGTCCATTAGGGCTTTAAACTGACAGTTTCATATGCTGAAATACCAGCAATTTCTCTTGTCTGTTTTAAAACAAAAGCTTACTTCCATTTCTGCCTGTGCAGATGATAAGGAATTACATGACTTAGTGCATGCCACTGAGCAAGTTGGGAAGCATGGTTTACACTGTGGATTTGATGCCTTGGAGGCTTCTTGTAGGGCTGCTGCCTCCGGCACAGTCATTAGAAGGCATGCATGGCTAAAGGAACAAAATTTTCCAGAACAAGTAAAAGCTAAATTATTGGATGCTCCTGTTTAGCATAATGTTTTGTTTGGATCAAAAGCTGAAGAAGTGATTAAAAAGATGGAGGATAAGGTGAAATCCTTGAAAACAGTTAAAGATTTCTTACAAGTACAGCCACCAAGATTTAGCAGAAATTGGCCTTCTAAAAATTGGTCCTTTCCCTCTTCAGACAGGCCTCAGAGGGGTAGATATAGACGTGCCAGAGGAAGGCCTCAAACACAAGGTTCTTATAGAACAAGACAGTGGACTGCTTCCACCCCTAGGGGAGGAGAGGACAGGTCACAAACTCATAGGAAACAAACTCAATGACTCCCTCTGTTGGGCTGCAAGAACTTCTTGCCTGGAAGCTCCTCTCGGAGGAAAACTCTTTCTTTTTTATCAAAATTGGACTCGTATAACCCAAGACAAGTGGGTTCTGGATGTGGTTTTAAGAGGTTACAAATTCCATTTTCATACCCTGCCAAGGCCAAGCGGATGGCCAGACCTTCCAAAACATCAATGGACAGTGGCCTTAAACCAGGTGGAAGCTCTTTTGGCTATGAAAGCCATAGAACTGGTTCCACTTTCAGAGATGGGACAAGGTTTTTACTCAAGGCTCTTTCTAGTCCCCAGGAAGCAAAACTCATGGAGACCCATTCTGGATCTGTCAGTCTTGAACACCTTTCTAGAGATTCCAAAATTCAAGATGCTTACTCTACAGCATTTACTTCCAATGCTGTCAAAAGATGCTTGGATGGTAACTTTGGATTTAAAGGAGGCATATTTACACTCCCATCAGGCAGGAATGCAGAAAATACCTCGGGTTCAAGGCCGGATCGAGGCACTTTCAATTCTCTGCACTGCCCTTTGGATTGTCTACTGCGCCCAGGGTCTTCACCAAATGCCTGGCTCCAGTAGTAGCTTACTGCTGCAGACTCAAGGGAATTCAAATTTACCCTTATCTGGATGATTGTCTAATTCAGGCAGACAGCAAGGATGTCTTACTCCAGCATCTAGAATTTGTTCAGAACCTCCTTAAGTTCCTGGGATTCTCTGTAAACATAAAAAAGTCAGATTTGACACCCTCACAACAGATAACTTTTCTGGGTGCTCTTCTAAACACCACAACCCAGATGGCATTTCTAACATCTGAAAAACAATTACAGCTGGCTTCAACTTTCAAAACCTTGGCAACTTTAACTCAGCTATCTGCAAGGAGATTCCTGCAGGCTTTGGGTTACATGGCCTCCTGCATCCTTCTCGTACCATATGCAAGACTACACATGAGGAAAACACAGTGGTACCTAAAAAGTGTATGGTCTCAGCATTGCCACAGTTTAGACATACTGATTTCTGTCCTGCCTTGCCTTCAAAAGGAATTTCTTTGGTGGTCCAGGGCATGTACTCTAAACAAAGGGAAACCCTTCTTTCTGCCTCCTGCCACTCAGATTCTAACCATGGACGCCTCGGATTATGCTTGGGGAGCCCATTTTCAGGGCACTGTCTGCAGGGCCTTTGGACAAAGGATCAGAAGCACCTGCATATCAATTTAAAGGAAATGTTAGCCATCCAGGAAGCTCTACTAGCCTTCAGGAATCTTTTACATCCAGGACAACTACTAATACGGACAGACAACACCACAGTTATGTGGTACATAAACAAGCAAGGGGGATCTCATTCCTACCCCCTTTGCAGACTAGCCATGGATCTATGGAGCACAGCTCTAGCTTGCAATCTGGGCCTTCAAGCTCAGTTTCTACCAGGGAAGCTAAACTTCCTGGCAGACAGTCTGAGCAGAAACCTTTCGGATCCACATGAGTGGATGCTGGACACCAAAATATTCAGGATGATAACAGCAGTCTGGGGATGTCCTCACATAGACCTCTTTGCATCCCACCTCAATCATCAACTACAGAATTTTTGCACCAGGACTTTCCACAAAGAAGCTTGGAAAGTGGATGTCCTATCATTCAGTTGGAGGAACCTTTCGGGATATGCCTTTCTGCCTCTTCCTCTTCTTCCACGGGTATTATTAAAGATAAAACAGGACAAGCCCAAGATGATAATCTTGCTGGCCCCAAATTGGCCTCGACAGTTTTGGTACCCAACTCTAAAAAACCTATTTCTGGAGCCCCCTTGGGTTTTACCTCAGTCTCCGAACCTTCTGTCCCAACATCAGGGTCAGGTTCTACACTCTCATGTCAGAACTCTCAGCCTGGCGGCCTGGTTAATCCAGGGCCTTTGATTTCTTCTTTCCTACCCAAGTAGGTTATGGATGTCATTTTAGAAGCCAGACGTCCTAGTACTAGAAAATCTTATGCAGGAAAATGGAAAAGATTTTGTTCCTGGATGCAGGCTCAGGATTCTAATCCTCTTCTTCCTACCATTCCTTTGATTTTACTTTACCTGACGGATCTCTTACATAAGGGCCTCTCTTTCTCTTCCATTAAGATACATGCCTCTGCTATTTCTGCTCATTATAATACAGACCCTCCAATCTTTTTCCACCAGCTCATGAGACAGTTTCTCAGAGGAGCTAAGAACTTAAGACCTCCTAGATCTCCTCCCATTCCTGCTTGGGATCTCAACTATGTTTTGGAAAAACTAACCTTGCCTCCTTTTGAGCCTGCTGCCTCTTCTGACATCAAGTTTTTATCTTGGAAGACAGCTATTCTGTTAGCCCTAACCTCTGCCAGGAGAGTTTCAGAGTTACAAGCTCTTATGGCTGTGGAGCCTTATATTATTTTTCATCAAGACAGAGTGTATTTGAGGACTAATCCTACCTTCATGCCTAAGGTGGTTTCCAAAGTGGCTTTAAATCAGACTATCCACTTGCCAACCTTTTTCCCCACTCCTCAAAATAAAGGGGAAAGGATCTTACATTCCTTGGATGTACACAGACAACTACGTTTTTACCTGGACAGAACCAAGGACATCAGAAAATCAGAACGATTGTTTGTTTCTTATGCTTCAAGTTCCCAAGGTAAAGCCATTTCAAAACAGACCATTTCTAAATGGGTTGCTCATGGAATCAGATTTTGTTATTCTCACCATGGAAAGCAAATCCCAGGGAGTATACAGACTCATTCCACCAGAGCTGCTGCCACTTCTGCGGCTTTTCTCAGGGTAGTTCCTACCAAAGACATTTTGGAAGCTGCAACTTGGAGTTCAGTGCATACTTTTTCTAAGCACTACAATCTACCTCTCTACTCTAAGTCTAGGGCAGGCTTTGCCTCTGCAGTCTTACAGGGCCTTTTAGCCACCCCTTCTTTTTTATGACCACCTCTCTTTCTTTCAGCTTTGGGATTCTACCCTACAGTCATGACTGCAACAGTTACTTTTGTGTGGTTCCTTTTTTCACCATTCTTCTGAGGTGTATTTGCAAAGGATATGAGACCTTTTTCCTTTTGGGACTCCTGACATCTGGGGCAAGAAAAACTGGAGAAGATGGCATCGGCTGTCAGCTTTGTACTCCTGGCGCTCTTGACATCAGGGAGCATGGTTGAACAGCCGACGCCGGATCCAGACTTTGGGATTCTGGCCGACCGATGACTGCCTGCCAGCAGGGGAGAACCCTACAGTCATGACTGCAACAGTGAAGACACTTGAACATCTACATTTATGGTAGGTGTACACAACTGTACTTTCTGACCCTCCAAGGGTGTTTCATGCAGATGCCCAACAGAAAACCAAGCATATTTCTCCTGTAATCAAGGATCCCCAACGTGAATGGCAGGATTTTACTCAGGAGTTTAATGGCTTTAAAACTTCCTCAGGTGGTCTCTATGCCTGCCCTTCCCTTATCTTTCACCTCTCTTGAAATACTCATGGAACTGGACTCCTCAGATGAGGATCCAGGATTCGGGGTAAGAGTCCATGTTTACTGTTCTCAAATCCTTTCCCCTTTGGACTGTAGTTCAGAGAAAGAGGATTCTATTAGTCCAGATTCCCCTTTGGAAGAAGTTTCCTTTGAGGATACTGTGACATGCATGATGGAATTTTTTAACTGGAATTGCTCTCAAGTCTCTGATATTCAGAAAAGGTATTATGAGCTCCTCTGGATGGAGTCTCCCATATGATGTTTCTCCAGTTGTGGCTGCCCTCCTGAATACTTTTTCAGCAGCTTCTGTGGCCCCTGGTTCTCATTCCTCTGCTCCCAAGAAACTTGGTAGATTTTACAGGGTGACAGATGAATGTAAATTTCTATATAGATGCTCTTCGCTGATCCTTCTGTGGTGTCTGTCTTCTGACAAGCACTTCAAGTTGTTGCCTCTACCAAGCAGCTTCCTTCAGACATGGTCAGGAGGGCCATGTAGAGGCTGGGCAAGCACATTTATACTGCTGCTACTTTATCTTTTAGGGCCATTAATGAACTGATTCACATGACTGTGTGTTTTGGCCCTTATTTCTCCAGTTTCCAAAGTGCTGATTGACCTGACTCTGAGGGGAAGGCTTCTACCCTTTCCCTGCTGGGCTCTTCCTCTTAAGTTGCTCACCCCTCTAACAAGTGCAGCTATGATGCAGATGATCTTTTCCAGGACTGCTGCCTTTGGTTCTGTTATGAGGCGCTACTCTTGGCTTCATCTTCATGCTTTGCTGGATGACATTAAGGCCAAACTATTGGATGCTCCTTTGGATAGTAAAAATATTTTTGGTGCTGCTATTGAACTTTTCAAATCTCTTCTGGATTAGGGTAAAGCCTTGCAGGAGTTGAAGCATATTTTCATTTTTCCTGTTCCTGAGTTTCAAAGGAGTTATCCCTCCAAAATAGTTTCTGTTTAGGATCATATTACGTTATCGAAAGATAACTTAATTGAACGCTCAAAACATCGAAACAGCTGCATATTGAAGCTTTTACTTTGGAGCCCCCACACCCCCTGCTAAATATGTATTCCAACTCCGAGATCGCACTGTAGTGAGGAAAGGGAAAATATTCCAATCTTCACTGTACTGTGATCCCACAATGCAATCTTAGAAATGCGGTCGTTTCGAAGTTCTGAGAGTTTGATTACGTTATCTTTCGATAACATAATAGGAACCCTTTCCATTCACAGGTAGTCTCCACCTCCACTCAAAGGAAAAAGGGTTCTAAATGTGTGCCTGCTGCTAAGTGTATTCAGACCACTTCCTTGTGGAGACAGTTTGCTTCCCCTTACGCTCAGTCATGTTCGCTGTCGCTTCCAGATTGGTTAAAGATCGTCTGACTCGCAAGTTCCATTATCCTCTAGCGATATTTCATGGTTTGGAAATTTCTTCCTTTTTGGGCATCCATCAGTCTCTTCAGGAACAACTTTTCCTTTCCCCAGAGGTGCTCCATTCTCTTTTAATCTGGGGCAACATCCCAAGCAGTGGTCCCTGCTCAGGTAGGGAGAGATTTTTATTCCATAATGTTTTTGGTTCCCAGAAATGAGGGCACTTGGTCTCAATTTCAGGACCTTTCCCATGTCAACACCTTTCTCAATTTCTTCCTTCCAGATGTTGTCTCTTCAGACTGTTTCCCCTTCTACCCGAGGCCTTTGTGGTCTCTCTGAACCTCAAGGATGCCTACCTTCATACCCCATCCATCCTCTTTTCAGGAAATGCTTGTTTCTCTTTCTTCCTTGCATTTTTAGTACTCTGCTTTGCCCTTTGGCCTCTGTACTTCCAGGGTATTCACCAAATTCTTCTCTCCTGTCATTACCTTTTGCAGCTTGAGAGAAGTTCTGATCTTTCCCTATTTTGGGTGATCTGCTCATTCAAGCTTCTTCCCCTGATGCTCTTCTGGATCTCCAGTTTACTATTTCCCTGCTGTAGAGACTGTGTTCACCATAAACGTCCAGAAATCTGCTCTGACCCCTTCTTGAAATCGTATTTTCCTTGGTTCCCCATGCTGGCATCTCTGCCTGTTCCCAAGGATGCGTCTCTTGCTGCCTTTTTCCAGTCCCTTCTTCCTCTGGCTTCAGTCAGTCAGAGATTCTCATGGGTTTTGGGTTCTTGGCTTCCATCATTCCCATGCTTCTGTCAGACTGCTCATGAGAAAGCTACAGTAGTACCTCAAGTCAGTGTGGCTCCAACATTGTCAACCACCGGACTTCCCTGTCCCCTTCCTTCCTTGTGTCAAGCTTGAGCTTCAGTGGTGGATCCATCAACTTCCTCTCACCCCAGGGCTTCTGTTCCAAGCTCCAGTCTAAACTCAAGAGCTCTTTACAGACACCTCTGACAGGGGATGGGGACCTCCTTTGTCTGTCTTAAAGTTCAGGGTCTCTGGCCTCTTCATCAGAGGTTTGATCACATCAGTGTGAAGGAGATGAGGGGATCTGTTTCTAGCTCTTCAGGTGTTTCATTCCCTCTTTCATCCCAGGCCACTCAAACCTTTGACAGACACCACCAGAGTGATGTGGTATGTTAACATTAAGGGGACACAAGGTCTCATCTGTTATGCTGGGAACTAGATATCCAGTATCAAGTGACTCTTAAGGCTGTTTACATTCCCTCTGAGTGCAATCTAGTGTCAGACTCTCTGAGCAGGTCCAGCACACAAACTCACAAATGGATGCTTCACAGAGATGTGTTCCTGGACATTGTCCATTGGTAGGGTATTCCTCGGGTAGATCTTTGTGTCTCATCTGAACAGACCACTTCTTTTCTGTTCCAGAGTCCCAAGTCCTATGGCTTGGAAACTGGGCACCCACTCTGGCTTTTGCTTGGAAGGGGATGTTTCTGTACATCTTCCCTTCCTTTGCTAGCATGATAGGCAAGACTTTCCCCAAAATCTTGCTATTAACTCCCTTTTGGCCCAGACAGCATTGGTACCCCTTTCTTTTTTATTTGGCCAGAGGTAATTACCACAAGTTACCTCACCTGGTGGACCTTCTCACACAAGACAAGGGGTCTCTTATCCATCCTCAGTTGTTCACTCTTCAACTGATGCTGTGGGTGATATATATATATATATATATATATATATATATATATATATATATATATATATATATAAAATGTTTTATTAGTTTTAACAAATCAGCTAATTATAACATTTACATATATTTGGAAATGTAAGATTTAAGAAAACAGACTACAAAAATAGAAAAATACAACTAGATCAGCTATTTACAAAAATCATCTTCTGTAAGTCCAAAGCTTTAAGTGTTCTTGATGTAGACTTTATTTCATTGGATTTGTGTTTTTGTTTAGCAGTTCTTTGTTTCATCTGGGAATTGTAATAAGTGGTGGCTCTGGTTGTTATCTTGATTGTTATAAGTTCTAATTGACAGACATCAGTTGCAATGTTTGTGAATTCTTTCATTGTTGGAGTCAACTCATTTTTCCAGTTCTTTGTGATTATTTTTCTCACAATTCCTAGAATACTCCATAAGAGTGGATACTGAACTTTCTATACACAAACCAGTATTGGAGTGAGTATTAAAATTAATAATTTACAGTGGATATAAAAAGTGTACACACCCATGTTAAAATGCCAGGTTTTTGTGATATAAAAAAATGAGACCACAATAAATCATTTCAAAACTTTTCCCACCTTTAATGTGACCTATAACCTGCACAATTCAATTGAAAAACAATTCTGTTAGGGGAAAAAAAAAAAAAAAAAAAAAAAAACGTACAATAAGCTGGTTGCACAAGTGTGCACACCCTTAAACTAATATTTTGTTGAAGCACCTTTTGATTTAATTACAACATTCAGTCTATTACATGTGTGTATGTATGCATGCGAGTGTAAATATAGAGATACGTGTATGTGCGTATCTATATAGATATAGCTATCTATCTTTGAGAGAGAGAGAAAAACATTCCAAATCAAATAGTTATAAAGAAAATGTAAGATTGTACAAAGTATAGCTATGAATTTTTTAATTTTTCTTCATCAAATAGGAAATGATCAATCAAATATAATTAATAAACTTTCCATTTAAACATCGGTATCAACAACCCAGGCCGACCGTGCCCAGATCTGACGCGCTTTTTCATAAGGTGAAATGACTAAAGCAGCTTTAATAGTACAAGACGAAATGCCTTTGCATGCTTCACAGTCCAAGTAAATACATTTAAATGACGAGGAGAGTTATTTGTAGACGGTCTGTAATTACAGAAGGCCGGTACATGGAAAATAAGCACATGCCAGTGTCCTACGCACTTCACAAATATGCCCAGTGTTTCTGCACTATTCTCTTTGGAATACTAGAGGGTGTCCAGGTGTGGTGTAGAACACTAGGTGTCCAGGTGTGGTGTAGAACACTAGGTGTCCAGGTGTGGTGTAGAACACTAGGTGTCCAGGTGTGGCGTAGAACACTAGGTGTCCAGGTGTGGCGTAGATGTGCACACGAGGTGTTGCACATCATTTGTAATTACGAAATGGCATGAATGGCAGAGGATAACTGTGCCTGAGAAACAAATATTTGTCAGCCCCACTGTAGACTAACAGGACCAGAGCAAAGTGCAGCATAGAGCGTCAGGGGTAGTGTATGACAGAAGCATACCAAAGAAGGTGAAAAGTAAGGTGTACAAAACAGAGGTGTGAGTAGTGCTGTTGCACTGAGCAGAAACCTGGGCAGGAAAAGCAGAGCAGTTGAGTAAACCAGAGGTGATGGAAATGAAGTGCCTGAGAAGGTTGGTAGGTTGCGCACTGTTGGACAGATGCAGAAATAAGGACATAAGAACAGAAGCCAAAATAGCTCAATTTGCAGAAATGATAAAAAAAAAAGAACAGATTACGGTAGTTTGGGCACATGTGCAGAAAAACAGAAGACAATCTAATGAAGATTATTTAGGACAAACAGGAAGAAGGCAAGAGGAACTGACGGTATCCAGCAAAGAAGTGGATGGACTGTGTGAGAGATCCATCTGTGACAGACAGGTATGAGTGTCAGAGAAGGCAGGAGTGTGGCCCTGAATAGAGATGGTGACAGCTGATGTGACACTCTGACCCCATGTATAAAATGGGGAAAAGAGTGTTGTTCAAAGATTATAAGTAAAGAAGTGCGGCTTTAATGGCTCTGAAATGCTGTTGCTGCACACAATAGAAGTAAAACACATAGGTATACACAACAACATACAAAGAAATGTATAGGTTTTGTGGGGCTAATGACATTGGAAGTACACACCCAGCATGTCTGCAGGGAAGACTAGCTTAGTGTTAGCTTGTTTGTTGCCATAAATTTAATGTGGGTTTAGGTGTTTTTTTGTTTTTGGGTTTTTTTTGTCTAAGTTTTGATCCATCTACATATTGAACTCTCAGTATTTAGATGTCAGTACTAAATGCTTACATTTTGATGATCTTATATTTTTAATGGGTCTATATTAGTTCATTGAAGTTTACTTACCTTTAACAGCTGTTCATGGAACCAACATCACAGAATGGCTGTTCATTGAACGTTCAAATCAGCGAACATTTTTCCCAGGTAAGTAAACTAGTTGGCCAGCACACCATCTGAACCACAAACGCATTAAACCCAACAAAGTCGGAGGCTAGGCACTCACAACCCCCAATGTGGGGGGGCTGCACACCCCACACCCCCTACTTGTTTATACCACTTCTGAGATCACACTACAGTGTGGTAAAGGAAAAATGTTTGTATGTTGGCCAACTAATTTACTTACCTGGGGGACATGTTGAACGATGAACAGCCATTCGAGGTAAGTAATCTTCAATTAATTAATATAGGCCCATTTTTTAACTATACTCCTATATATCCTGACTTTGGAGTGCAAAAAAATAAAAATTGTGCATAACTGTTGAAAAATATTTCAGCATAATCAAAAATTGTATGTATGTTAATTCTCTACGTAAGAAGTCATCGTCTCCCTCTACTCTTCCCTCATTAGGCCAATCATCGAGTACAATGCCCCATTTGGCATGTACCTTACTAGACACTTGCAACAACTGGAGAGGCCACACAAGTACCTCACAAAGAGGATCCTAGGCCTTAAACACTTGTCCTATATGGACAGACACAAAAAAACTACAACTATTCTCGGTCTCATATCGCCTGCTTAAAGGTGATCTCTGCTTGACTTGCAAAGCCATGTCTAACCCAGCTCTGCTAGAAATTCTACAACTAAAGAAATCTTAATCCTTCCACACTACATGCTCCAGAGAACTCAACCTCATTACCACAATCAACAGAACAAGCTCTTCCCATACATGTCAAGCGGAGCGCCTCACTGGCCTTCAAGAGAAATCGTGATGAATGGATGGGAAACAGAAAATTCACCCCAGGGATCACTCCAGTGGCTCTACTCGACAGAGGCTTGGGAACAAAGGTCAGGTGGCACAATGCCAGGATAATGCTATGGGCTAGGCTTGTAAAAGACTCAAGGGCCATTATCCTAGTACACACCTATGAACCTAAGGAAAAAAATCCCAAATCATGTCTATATCACTACAGATTGTAACTGGATAAGGTTCCCATAGTCTTTGAAGGAGAAGTGCCCTGTACTTAAAAAGCACAAAACAACAAAGTTTAAACAAACAACATTATAATCAAAGCCAGAAGAACAAAAGTACACATTAACACAGTATAAAAAACACTATTCCATTTACTTCAAGAAAAAAAAAACAAAATACTGAACATAAAAAATGATCCACCAGAAAATAAACATGACTGTGTTTAAAATATTCATAAGCCAAAGAAAATTTAAAACTACTGAAAACAGACATTCAGGGTACTAAAAGTTAGCTCTAATAATCAATAAAAACAAATCAAATAAAATGTACTAAAATACAAACCTAGTGCATATTGAATATAAGCCACAAGAATAGAAGTCCGTATTCCTTGTGGTCATTCAATCCAAAATAAAAAAAAAAAGTACCTACAGATGAACAATGTAACAATTTATCAATGATGCATGATGCTCAAGGCTTTGTGCTATATACTTAAGGAGTTGTAACATTGAAATCAAATGCTGTGTGTGTATGCAGGAACATTAATATGTTAGGCAATGAACCACTGTAAATTTTCGGTGCTACTTGATATGGATTGCAGCTGAAAAGGATCCCTGGAACTCTGTTTATATATGTATGTGTGTGATGTATACATTATATATATGTATGTGTGTGTGTGTGTGTGTGTGTGTCCGTATAATACATATTTATATATATATATAAAATACATATTTATATATATATAAAATACATATTTATATATATATAATATATACATACACACAGAAAAGGAAATGGGTGGTGTGTTTGGGTTTTTGTGAAAATGGGTGAAAAAGCATGAATGCAGGCTATTTCATATGTAGATATATTTGCATGTTATGTTGTATGCATACGAGATGTTTGTATGTGCAAGAGATGTATAAACACATTTTTTGTGTATATGTTTGAGCTAATGTATTGTATGTAAATATATTTTATTTAGTAGTATTCTTTTTAGTCCCCCAGGTTCTCCAAACAATCTCGGTTATTTCCACACACCAGGTACCCCTGCAGTGATCAACCCACAGCCAAGCACGATGGTCAGAATGCAGGGCTTAGCATACAACACTGGGGTCAAGGAAGTCCTTAATTTCTTCCAAGGCTATCAGGTTTGTGTCGCTTTCATAATAAAGCAGTTACAAATTGTCTCAGGGTGACGTTTAATATGATTTGGCACTCTTTCAGGCACAGCACCACACTTCCTTTTTAACCATGGCACCTTCATTTCCTAGAGTGATTTGCTTGACAGTCCAGTTATTTGCAAGTCTGTACTTCATGTTGTAATGTTTATGAATAATACCCTTTTGTGCTTCAGTTGATTTAATCAAATGATTAACACGATGTCCTAAAATTCAAGATTTATGCAGACAATTAATATTAATATGAAGAGGTGAAGACGCAGCCAAAATGCAGTCTAAGTTATGAGCTGTTCCTTGAAAGGATAATGCTAACAGATTAATTTGTAGTTAGCCTTTATGTTTTCATACTGCTACAGTAGCTTTCTTTTAACACCCGTTTGTGAGACAGTATTTCTGCAGTCAGAATTTGCACTTTATCATACTGTTTTCTTTGGGTCTGGCATTTTGTAACTCATTCTTAACCTGTATACACTGAAGTCATGTGATACAGTTAGTAGTTATTGCCATGTTTTGATCAGCTGCTCATTTTCTTTATTCACTGACTTGTGCAGCTTTTATTTTTTGTATGCATTTTTGCTCCCATCCTTCTCCTCCTAGCCCATGTCATTCTTACTCCCAGCCCCATACTGACCCCCTTGTCCACCTCCTAGCCCATGTCATTCTTCCTCCCAGCCCCATACTGACCCCCTTGTCCACCTCCTAGCCCATGTCATTCTTCCTCCCAGCCCCATACTGACCCCCTTGTCCACCTCCTAGCCCATGTCATTCTTCCTCCCAGCCCCATACTGACCCCCTTGTCCACCTCCTAGCCCATGTCATTCTTCCTCCCAGCCCCATACTGACCCCCTTGTCCACCTCCTAGCCCATGTCATTCTTACTCCCAGCCCCATACTGACCCCCTTGTCCACCTCCTAGCCCATGTCATTCTTACTCCCAGCCCCATACTGACCCCCTTGTCCACCTCCTAGCCCATGTCATTCTTACTCCCAGCCCCATACTGACCCCCTTGTCCACCTCCTAGCCCATGTCATTCTTCCTCCCAGCCCCATACTGACCCCCTTGTCCACCTCCTAGCCCATGTCATTCTTCCTCCCTGCCCCATACTGACCCCCTTGTCCACCTCCTAGCCATGTCATTCTTCCTCCCAGCCCCATACTGACCCCCTTGTCCACCTCCTAGCCCATGTCATTCTTCCTCCCACCCCCCTACTGACCACCTTGTCCACCTCCTAGCCCATGTCATTCTTACTCCCAGCCCCATACTGACCCCCTTGTCCACCTCCTAGCCATGTCATTCTTACTCATAGCCCCATACTGACCCCCTTGTCCACCTCCTAGCCCATGTCATTCTTCCTCCCAGCCCCATACTGACCCCCTTGTCCACCTCCTAGCCCATGTCATTCTTACTCCCAGCCCCATACTGACCCCCTTGTCCACCTCCTAGCCATGTCATTCTTACTCATAGCCCCATACTGACCCCCTTGTCCACCTCCTAGCCCATGTCATTCTTCCTCCCAGCCCCATACTGACCCCCTTGTTCACCTCCTAGCCCATGTCATTCTTCCTCCCAGCCCCATACTGATCTCCTTGCCTACCTCCAAGCCATGTCATTCTTATTCCCAGCCCCTTACTGACCATTCTTTCCCCCACTAACAAAAGCTCCACACCTGATTCATATCCTCACGCGTGAGGGTTCATTGGATCTGGGAGAAGGGTGAATATGCCCGAGGAGGAATGGAGTTCCCTATTCCTTACTGCGCATGCTTGGCAGCCTACTACTTGTTGAGCAAACAGTAGGTGTCCGTGAGAACATGCTACCCACTTATGCAAGTGAGAACACCTCAAGACTGCCCTGGTCCCCTAAGCCCACACTACCAAGTGATCTCAAATCTCCCTCAGGAATTCTAGAAAGTGATTCTTTGCTCCAGGGATACATCTGCATGTTGCCTTCCTGACAAAGGATATGGCGACTCTCTCTCATCATCGTTCTCCTTCCTACATACCAGCCCCAGGAAGTGCCATTGCCCATCAAACCCGTCTTCTGCTCCTCTTGGTTTGTTGTCAGGGCTCAACTCCCCATTTTGTCTGTTACCTTTCACACTTCGACTTCTTCTGTCTGTCCTGTCTATTCTTGCATTCATGTATAATCACCTAATCGGCACATTGGTTTACCTGGGCGGATTGGTATTTGATATTCATTCCTTTTCTTAAACCTCATTTCACCAGTAACAAATTAAGGTTGTGGCTCATCTGTGCTTGCAGTGTGCATCATCCATTCTGTACAAAAATGTGTGACACTTGACCCCAGTTTGAAATGAAAATGCAAACATGGTGGCATCAAGTGAAATGTTTACATTTACGAGTTGAGGTAAACTTAAATAGGGATTGCTGGAATGCTTGTATAATTTCTGTGAGGTAAAATGAGTAACTCACCATGTGCTGTGCAACAGCTGAAAGGTCTGATGTTAACTTTGTTCTTGGCTGCCAATGATCAAAATACGTTTCATTTTTATGGGATTATTGGTGGTGATAGCTGATACTCCTGCATAAGAAGGCAGATGGCACTTACAACCAAAGAAAAATTGATGCAGAGTTCCTGAAATAATAATTTCAAAAAAAGAAACGTTCTGCAAACTGCAATTTCCTGTCCCATTACCTCACTCAAACCCTACACCCATTACAATGACACTGGTGATACCCACATACTTGGTGCTGGTGATCTTACAGTAGAGAGACTCTTGGGATATGGATTCTTTCAGTGTCAGTTTTCTGAAATATTCATTTTTAATAATTAAAAACCATGTTCCACATTTCCAACACTTGCCCATTGCAGTGCTCCAACCACCTTCACTGCTAAGCTATAGAAAAATGCCCCTAACAAACTGACCCCTCTTGGGAATGCATTCAGGGGATTTTCTAGCAATAATTAATAGTGGAATGTTTGATGACACTTGGATGTTTATAACCATTGATATGCGCAACTTATTTTCAGTTATACTTCATGATGCAGGTATAGAGTGGTTTTACCAGTACCTATGCCAATATACGACACTTAATCAAAATCGCATTTTAACTATTAGGAGCCTTATGGAAACAGTTTTGGAGACAAATATCACTTTTGAATAGCAGTTATTTAAACAAGTAAAAGGGGTAGCAATGGGGGCAGCATGTGCCCTCATATTTGCCAATACTGTTCTAGCATTTTGGGAAAGGTATATTGTCTTCAAAAGTCCCTTTGTTAATGGTTGGAACTTTTACAGTCATTACCTTGACATTATTCTATGGGATAAAGATCGTTATGAGCTTGATACATTTTTGGAATTTATAAAGGCTAGTACAGATTTCTTAGAATTTACACATACTATCAGCTATGAACGGGTTAATTATCTTGATATTTTACTATTAAAAAGGATGGGGCATTTGGACAATTCACCTCTAATATATTTCGTAAGCCCACATATTGAAATAGTCTTTTACATTTTTATAGTAGTCATCCCCTCCACCAGAAAAAAATCATTAATTAAGGGGAAAGGGGTACGACTAGCCAGAATGGTTTCTGAATACCATGAATTTTTGGAACCAATAGAAATTTTAAAGGTTATGCTAGTACACAGAGGATGGGCTGTTTGTCAGTAAAATCCTGAATTAAGTTATTCAAAAAAGAAATGGAGTTTTTGTTCCTTTGCTTGGGTAAGGTAATGTTCCACAAAAACAAGAAAAAGATGATTGTAATAGAAGATTCAAAAATTCAGGTATATTTGGTTATAATCAACATTTTTATGAAATCAATAATATTTTAAGAAATAATTGGAACATTTTTCACACAAATGCTGAACATTTGAAATTGGTGGGGACTAAACCTAACATTGTATATATAAAAAGGAATGCTGTATCAAAAATATGCTTGAAAGACGCAAGCGTATCCCTAATAGTGAGTTGGGTATGGCAAGATGCGGTTGTTATATGCAGTGTCAATATGTAGTAGAAGGAAAAGATATTATTATTCCTAATTATGGTAAATATAAACTCAATGGCAGGTTTTGCTGTAGTAGTAAAGCAGTAATGTACCTTACATTATGTTCCCAACGTCCAAGCTTCTATATTGGGAAAACAAAAGATGCTTTTAAAAGCAGGGTGCATCAATGCTGCTATGATATTAAAAGAAGGGAAAGTAAAAATGCCCTTGCAGCACATATTATGGCCAATGAAGCGCATAATTTTAGGTTTATTATTTTAGAACAGATAAAGTTGGGGGAAAGAGGTGGCCCATTAAATGATTTTTTGGAATTATCTGAACTTAAATGGCAGATCAGGACTAATGCAACTGAACCCCCTAGTCTTAACTGTGAGGTGTCTATTAGTCCTGTCCTCAGACTAAAGGCACAATTTTTAATGTAATATTTATATTTGGTGTGTTTTATGGAATATGTTTTTATTACCCTTATAGGTCACAGTATAATGGTATGACTTTTGATAGTGATTTATGTTTTTGAGTGAGGCTCCTTTTAGGGCTTCATTAACTAGTTAACTGAATAATTATTTATATGGGTGTGTGTGTGTATATAGAAGGTTGTTGGCGGATGACTTTATTTTATTCTGAAGAAGTCTCCATTGAGGAGACGAAAGCACTCAATAAGTATAACCTGGTGCAGTTTTTGGTTTCTTCATTTAGTATTTATTCTTTGGTTTGTGGACTTGTGTGTTTAACAGGGTTCCTAATCCCCTGGAACTAACATTCCACCTTGTTTAGCATCAGAAATAAAGGAGACGATTCTCTGCTGTTTTTATAGTGAAGAAAGTGATGTATCATCATCTCTTGAATCTCTTCCTGTCTCTTTGGGATATACCTACTATGTTTTGCCTAGGGTCCGTGGGAGCTAATAGACCAGCAGACAGACACAGTTGCTTTAAGAATTCTAGCATATTTGACTTTCAACAAGTTTGCACATTATAGCCATTTCTTAAAACATTGGTTCCACATTTTCAAAAACACATATGCGAGTATAAATGTGTCTTTCTTAAAGGACTGATTCACAAACACCTATGAAATTGCTTTTCATGATGGAATTTTGAATGACAGGATCATAATTCATGATTACACTTGCATTATAGACAGCACCCCCCTAAGTGGTAGACCCAGTGGTACATGATCTGGGTACTCAGGTTGGTAACCTGAACTTGATCACCACATATCCACAGCAGTAAGGAAATCCTATGTGGCACATCTTGTAAGCAAAGGCATTACATCTAGGTCCAAGAATGTTATAATTCCATTACACTTGGCCCTTATCAGACTAATAATTGAGTACAATGCTCCCTTTTGCATATACCTCACCAAACACTTGCAACAGTTGGAGAGATCGCAGATGTTTCTCACCAAGAAATGACAGGTTACACAAAACAAGTCTTGCATGGAAAGACTGAAAGCTCCGTCA
Source organism: Protopterus annectens (assembly GCF_019279795.1). Taxonomy (NCBI): domain Eukaryota; kingdom Metazoa; phylum Chordata; order Ceratodontiformes; family Protopteridae; genus Protopterus; species Protopterus annectens. The sequence continues at coordinate 47,195,865 of NC_056732.1, read as the reverse complement.
CTGTATTCAGTCGCCTACAGGTTGCTAAGGAGTGGCCTGTGCCTGGCTTACAGGGCAGTCCCTGACCTGGCCCTGATGGAAATGCTACACATTTGTAAATCAAACTTCATCAGGGTCACTCACTCCCGGGATCTTAACCTAGCCTCTGATGTGAACAGATCATACTAGAGCAAGAGAGATACATTCCGCAGAGGCTGCCACTTCTCTGGAACAATCTTCCAATTCATGTGAAAAAAGCCCTTCTGTGACCCTCTTCAAACACAAATCAGTGGATGGGTGACCGCAAATTAATTCTTGGGATGGCACCCATGTTCCTCCTGGACATGAAGTCATTAACTACCCTTACCTGTGCAAACTTCATTTGCCTAACCATTGACAATTGGGGTGACTCTGGATAAATATGGCTAGGCTTGAAAGAGCTCTAGGGCCGTTAGCGTAGTAACCTATGAATCTGTTAAACCTATGAAGATGATGCCCCAACCATCTTCACCTATCTGGACTTGAATCCATCAAGTTTCAACCCTCGCCTATCTGGACTTGAGTCCATCAAGATTCAACCCTCTACCCTGATCCTGGGTGACTATAACTACCGAACCATAGAGTGGAAGACCTATTCTAGCCCAAACATGAATGCCCAGAGATTCGTTGACTTCACCAATGCATTGGATCAGCTGGTCGACATCCCTATGAGAAGTGAAAGTATCCTGGACCTGGTCCTAACCAACATGAGTAGCCACTGTAGCACTCCTACAGTGTCATCCCCCTTGGTAAGATCCGACTATAAAGCAATCACTTTTGAACAGCCCATCTCCCCTGCCCACTCCCCCCATCAGGGAAATATGAAAAAACATTTTGACAGCTGACTACAGTCTCCTCAGAGAAGGTAGAAGTAGCTTCACAGCCACCATCCTATCCATTGGAACTAGCACTAATCTCCAGGCCTACACCAAAAAACTACATGAGCGCCTACATAGCTGCATGGACTCAGAAATACCTGACAGGACCAAATCATCTTCTTCAAGGAAGATTAAACCTGTCTGGTGGACAGCAGCAATGAACAGACACTATAATAAAAGGAAAAACCTGCTGTCCAGGGCCAAGAAGGAGCAGGTGCCAAGTTGGAAGCAATCTCCCTTTTGTCTGAACAAGCAAATAATGTTGTTGCATCGTTTTGCATTACTTCTGTTGATTTTGTACCTCAGGTTTGTATTTTTAATATTCTATTAACGTCTGTTGCCTTTTGACTTGCATGTCTATAATGGAGCTTTTCTCCCCAGGCCTCCATTGAAAAAGGGCTCATCTCAGCCTAATGGACTTTCCCGGTTATTATTTTTATTTATTTGCAGTTTGTTAAAGGTTACTGGTGAAATCCTCTAAGGCTAACTTTGGGTCCAAATTGGCCACTTCCACCAAGGACAATCACAAGGCCTTCTTCACATACATCCGCATTCTCAAAGGTAACACCAAAATCTGCTCTGAACTGGTGGTCAATAACACCACATACACAAATGCCATAGATATAGCCAACCTGCTGACTGACAGGACAGTGAAAACACAGCAAAAAACGATCATATCCCCTTCACAACTCCACAGCATATAAATGAAACAGTATAAAATAGCAAGCTTTCCAACAAAGAAGACACCAGGGTGAAAAATTCTCAGGTTTATTTTCTGGTACCTCTGCTTTTCGCCTTCAAGAAATACTAAACATCACACTACACCCCTCTTTTATACACACCCAGTCAATTAAGTTAATTGCAATCAAACAAAATTCACAGTTCTTAAAGACACAGATTAGAATATGTTTCCTTAAAATACCTTCTACATTTTGACAATTTTTATACAAAAAAACTTTTGAAACACCACATATTTTACACAAATATTTTCATTCTATAACTGACATTTTCATCATAAAACTTTTCATTACAACGTCAAATTACTATCAATATTCATATCCCTAGGTTGTAGTGTTACAAAGTTTATAATCATCCTGCATTCTAATCTGGTTACCTCTTCCTTAAAATTTCCCCCATGAGCCATATAAGGTCGAGCCAGGACATTAAAAATCAAGCCTGTGTTGCACCCCCCATGAATGGACATGAAATGTTCAGCTACTGGACTAAAAATATTTCTATTCTTAATGTCCCTTAGGTGCTCCTGAATCCTCACCTTTACCTTCCTCTTGGTTTGTCCTACATACCATTTGACCCTTTCACATGCACAACCAACAATATAAACAGCACCCTGTGAGTTGCAAGTAAAATTTTCCCTTGCTTTGTACCTTTTTCCATTTATTTTACTACCATCCAAATTTTGCACCCTATTACATACCCTGCAGTTACCACGCATTCTCATTCATTCTTTAAGAACTGTGAATTTTGTTTGATTGCAATTAACTTAATTGACTGGGTGTGTACAAAAGAGGGGTGTAATGTGATGTTTAGTATTTCTTGAAGGCGAAAAGCCAAGGTACCTGAAAATAAACAACTTGAGAAATGTTCACCCTGGTGTCTTATTTGTTGGAAAGCTTGCTATTTTATGCAGGTTCAGTGAAAACTTCACCCCCCCCCCTGCCCCCCAATCAGTAAACCAGGGCATCCCCAACACCTGGCCCCCCCTCCCCTCATCTCAAGGGAGCAGGTCCTTAATGCCCTCTCAAAAGCAAAAAATACAGTCTCCATGGGACCCGATAACATCCCTGGTTGTATCTACATGAACTCAAGCATGAGCTTTCAGCTCCATTAGAGACCCTATTCAACCAAAGTCTGAGCACCGGCTTCATCCCAGCTGAATGGAGGACAGCCAGTGTCATCCCTCTACACAAAGAGTGTCCACTGACCCAGGCAATTATAGGCCCATCAGCCCAACTAGCCTGATTTGCAAGGCCATGGAATGAATTCTCATGGACCTTATAAACAAGGACATTGGCAACCTCGAAACGTTTGACCCCCCCACAGTTTGGTTTTGTAAAAGGGAGATCATGCCTGTTAAACTTGGTCAACTTCTTGAAAACTGTCATCAAAGCCATGGATGAGGGGAAGATGATGCACGCCACCTACCTTGACCTAGTCAAATCCTTTGACACTATTCCCCATTTGAGCATAGTAGATACTCTCCCAGATAGGCATCAACCCGTATGTTACCAGATGGGAAGCTAACTGGCTCACTGATAGAACCCACTCAAAGTAGGGGAAGCCACCTTTAGTAGTAGACCTGTAACAAGCAGTGTACCCCAAGGATCGGTCTTGGGGCCTCTACTGTTTGAGATGTACTTTTCTGAGGTGCAATCCAAAACCAGTGGTCTGTGGCTGACCAAGTTTACAGATTACTGCAAGCTGGGCACTCTCCTAGTTATTTGAACATCCTCCAAGAGGGCCTTAACCAAACTAATGAATGGTGCCAGAAGCATGGCCTTAAACTGAATGCCAAGAAATGCATCAATATCCCCTTTGGGGAAAATGTCATCCCCACTAATTATCACATTAATAACAATGTACTAAGCATGAAATCATTCATGAGGGACTTGGGCACCCAGGTTGATAGCAACCTGACTTTTGACCACCATGTTGCCTCCATTGTACGGAAGGCTTTCTACATGGCCCACCTCATAAGTAAGGGTATTTCGTCCAGGAACAAGGAGGTCATAACATCCTTGTACTCCTTCCTTATCAGACCGATTGTAGAGTACAGTACCCCCTTCAGCATGTACCTTACCAAGCGCATGCAGCAGTTGAGAGACCAAAGAGGTTCCTGACCAGGAAAATCCAGAGTCTCAAACACCTATCCTACACAGATGGGTTAAAAGTCCTGTCCCTTTACTCGGTCTCATACAGACTGCTCAGTGGTGACCTGTGTCTGGCATACAAGGCCATTTCAGACCCAGCCTTGATGGAGTTGATGCATATCCATAAGACAAACTCCACTTGTGCAACCCACATACAAGGCCTTAACCTGGTCAGTGAACTGGTCTGTGACATTAGTAGAACTTGGTGGTATAATTTTGTGTCCCAAAGACTCCCCATCTGTGGAATAGACTCCATCTCTATGTCAAGCAGAGTATGTCTCTAGCCCTCTTTAAGAGGAACCTAGACAACTGGATGGGAAATGGAAAATACACCCCTGGGGCCCCATCTGCGACAGGGGAAACAGGTGCTGACATCGAGGGAACATGGACAAAATTCTTGGCTAGCCTTATAAGGGCCTCCATGCCAGTAGCCTAGTATCATCCCATGAACTTTGAAATTAGTGCAGTGAAAATGTGGTATGAAGTAGTCGAGGTCGCGCAGCATTTGCTTGTGCTTTTGTATGTTATAAGTTTAGTAAACTCTCAGTTAACCGGAACTCAAGCCAGCTGCAAAAAAATACTGAAGAAATACAATACAGTTTTCATGTGTTGCACTTTGTTTTCCTCCTGCAGAAACATACCTTATGTTTTTAGAGTTTGAGTTTTAAAAAGGAAGACCGGAATAAATTCAGTCTCTCCCCAACCAGAGAACAAGTCAAACCAAACAAATAGTTTAGGGTACAGTATTAGTCAGGCCTATTTTTAATAGTAACTCTCAAGCAACCGGAAACTGCAATTATCCAGCATCTACCAGTCCCCATGGGTGCCAGTTAACTGAGAGTTTACTGTATTTCTTTGTGTTTTCAGCTTGTGTGGAGCCACACCTCAGGACGTGTGGCCCTGTTTATGGCACAGTTATGTCCTTTAAAGGCATTTCCAGATTTTCTTCAATTATCATCCTCCTCCAACCCCTTTTCCCCATTTCTGGGGTCGGGGAGTTATGTCAACTGTTAGCATCTCTCTGGATTCATTGCCACTCTGCTACTTTCTTAAACAGTCATGCCTGACTTTTGCAGGTCTCTCACACAGTCCATACACCTCTTCTTTGCTCACCTTCATTTCCTCCTACCTTCTTCTGTCTGTCCCAAATCATCTTTACCAGATTATCTTCTACTGTTCTGCACATGTACCTGAACCGCTGTAATCTGTTTTCTATGACTTTTTCTACAATTGGAGCTAGTTTATCGTATGCTTTTGTGTTCTCACTTCTTCATCTGTCCCACAGTGTGCATCATGCTACCTGTCTCGGGCACTTCATCTCATCACTTCTAGCTTTCTCAAATGCTTTGCCTTTACTGCCCAGATTTCTGTACCATACAGTAGTACTGGTCGCACCACAATCCTGTACACCTTACTTTTCAGCTTCTTTGGCATTCTTCTGTCACACACTACACCTGACACACTATACCAGTTTGCTGCAGCCCCTCTGATTTCAGCTTTGACCTCCTCATTCAGACTTTTGTCTCCTCAGCCATCTGTCTCAGACAATGGAAGATATTAGCCTATTGCAGTTTTCAGCGTCTCCTGATTCCCCCAGCTGCTGCCATTACAATTGTCTTATCTGTGCTCCTTTTCTTCTCACATGCCATCACTTTGCATTCCTTTCCCTGTCTTTTGCTGAAGTTCTTGCTCTGAGTCTGCCTGTAATGTCACATTGTCTGCATACAGTGGCTTTGTTGATCAGTCCTTTTTGTCCTGATTGCTAATATAGACCATCACCAGTATGAACAGCTGAACCCTGATGCACTGCCCCTGGGAACCCTTCTGTGAGACCCACCACTCTTCGTACTTGTGTCATTGGTTCATTGCACATGCCTGTACTAATTTTACCAAAATGTTTCCGTTACTTTGAGCCATTGCAAGACTACCCAAGTCAGCCTTCTTGGGACCTTGTTATATGCCTTCTCCAAGTCTAGCAATACCCAATCGGACTCTCTCCTCATCTGTAGCTTCTTATAAACTGTATCACTACAGAAACTGGTTCAGTTGTACTGCATTCTGCTCTGAATCTGAAATGCTCATCTTCTGCTTTATTTTCTACTACTCTGTGTATCCGTTTATCAATCACCCTCTCCAGAGCTTTCATGCAGGCAGAAGTTTGATGCCTTGTACTGGCAACAGTTGTGGCTGCCCCCTTCGTGCCTGTAAACTTGCACTAGTATGCTTATTCATTGGTCATCTGGGATATGCTTTTACTCTGTATACTGCTATGCGTAGCCTCTGAGGTAATTTCTGCCCTAATTCACCCAACATATTTTCATTTATTTGCCGTGACATCATCTGAGCCTGTTGTTCTTTCTAACTTCATTTTCCTTTATGCTGTTTTTACTTCTAAGGTGGGATCCTCCTCTTTCATTTTAAGCTGTGTCTGTGAAAGTGCAGCTTCTATGGAGTTTTCTTCATTCAGAAGCTTCTGGAAGTATTCCTTCTAGCTGCCTTTGTCCTGTGGATCAGTGAGCAGGTTGCTGCTGGAATCCCTTGTGAAGGATTTCTGACTATCTAGTTTCTTGGTCTGGCAGTTGGCTTAGAGAATTAAGGAGCTGTTAATGACTTTCCTGTGGTCCACATGTGCAAGGTTTGATTTCCCTCAGCCCTCATTGTCTAACTGTGAGACTCTGAGCAAGTTATTTAACCAGACACCACTCCCTGGTTGTGTAGAAATGGTCCATGAAGATCAGGGCTGTACCTCAAGAAAACAAATACAAATAAAATTCTTTATCTTTCTGTCTTTGACTTGCAACCTGATAGTTTTTGTGCCATCTACCAAATCACTTTCAAGAAGCTAGCAGAGTGCCTCTGATGCCTTGTTCTTTGCTGTTACAACTCTCTTAGCCTCTTTAACCAACCAATATTCCCTCCTAGCCTGGTCTGTCTTTCCTGCTTCCCACCTTTTCCTGTGCTCCTTTCTTTTGATGATTTCCTAGATTTCTGTACCATCAGCATTCCGTAATTACCTTATTTTCATATCTGTCTTGACCACATCTGCTCTGTACCCCTCGCACGTGCTGTTTTGGGGTGCTGCCATTCTTCTTCAACTCTACCAATTTCCTCCTCTTCATGAGGTGCTAGAGCCTTGAATATCTTCTTGAACTCTTGTACTTTGTCTGCAGTCCACTTCCAGACCTTCAGGCTAGTCTCTGTTGATGTTAGGGTGTTCTCTGACCACTGCTTGTAGCTGCTTGTGAAGCCAGTGGTTTATGCCGTGGGCAGCCTGTTTCACTGGAGATGACTTTGCAATCACTGATCCTCCTAGTATGGAAAGGGCAGTGGGGTAGAAAGTCTACTCTAGTTGTATGTTGGTCACTTGTATGTGAGCTTATGACTGTCTGTCTTTCTGAACCATGTGTTGGTCACTATCAAGCCATGTGCCAGACGGAAGTCTAGAATGGCCTCTTCTCCTTTATTTTATTGCTCCACCCATGTGGATCTCTAGTCCTGTTCTGTCTGTCCTTGTATGTGCATTCAGATCAGCCATTATCAACACCAATTTATGTTGCCCTGTTTTATCTAATAGGTCCTGCAGCTGCTGTCTGAATACACATTTTTCCTTACCTTCTCAAATGCGCCATGGTTCATAGACTTCAGTGTAAGAGTAGGAACACTATTCATAATCTCAGCCTGACTACCATGAGTTTTTCACTAATTCTGATGACATCCCTCACTGTCTTCTGAAGCCTCTCCTTTACCACAATTCCCACACCATTTCTAGTTGAGAATTGTGAAGTAGTAGACTCTGGACCTCAAACCTAGTGACTTTGCTGCCCTGCACTTCCATCTTGGGTCTTGGATACATAGGATGCCCAGCCTCCTCCTTATGATCATGTAAATTGAGTGTAGCAATTCTTTAATTCATGGTTAGCCAGTTGATTGGTTTTACATGCAGCTTTCACTCAACAGACCAGCAATCAAAGTTGGGCAACCGGACACTGGCCAGCCAGTAGGTTGTTGACTCAGGGCTGCTGGGCTTAATGGTGAACACCCCCTTGTCCAATAGGGGCATGCAGAGACCCCCTCCTTTGTGTAGGTCCTCAACCCATCTATCACTGGCAAATACCCGTGCCCATTTTTGGCAACCTTAAACTACATGATCAAGTCACCAACCACCAGTTTTTACTTTATCAAGTCACTAGCATTGACATGACACTGTGTGTGTGATCCATGTTCTCCTAGGATGAGCATGAGCAGATGCCCAAATTAGTCTGTACAGTTCTTACCCAGCTTCCCAGACCTCCATTCTTGTGGGAGTTTCATTTGAAAACACTTAGCACGTTTTTGGGAGGTGTGAGGAACCCCACATAGACAGAGAGAGAACTTGTAAACTCAATACAGAGATCATTATCGAGCCCCGTACCTTGTACATAGGAGGTGAGGGCATTAACTATTACACCAACTGGCCTCTTTAGAGCAGCATCTCCAAAAGTATGTTCACATTTTTGATACTTTATTTCATGAAGTAGAAAGGAAGATCTGCACAAATGCTGGTGCATCGACAGGGCCAAAATGATTTCCAGAGATCCAACACATCCTGCCAATGGTTTGTACACTCGTCTATCCTCAGGCAGGAGATACAGAAACCTGCACTGTAAGGCCACCAGACTAAAAAACAGTTTTTCTGCTCTCCATTAGACTGTTGAACTCTTAAAAAAAATGAACCATGATGTCTGTTTCATAACTAGCCTATCAAGGGGAGGGACTTATTTTGTGGATGTGTAATAACTATGTGCAATACTAAGGTAGCTCACCTACACACTGAAGGACTGCAAAGTGCAATATACAAACTGTGCAATAATTCAGCCTATTCATAGACATGCTGCTATTGTTTCAGTTTTACTTTGGCAATATTACCTTCATATTGTTACCAAGTAAAAAAGAACCTCGGAGGGTCCACAATAAAGCGTAAGGACAGCTAGCACCAGGTTGCTTCAGATGTTTAATAAAAATATTCTTTCCACAGTATAAGACAATACAGCACATTAACTCTCCATAAAGACAGTACGTTTTTGTTTTAAAACTTCATCAGATGTGGGCTGGTTAATATACTACAAGCATTTAAAGGCTTGACAATCAAGTTTGGTCCAATCAAAACACGTTATTCAAGACATATCGGTTAAAACTGATTTAAAAAAAACATTAAAACCAAGGTAAAAGTAATCAAGAATGATGCAAATGAAAAATCAAATAAGAAATGAATGATGCACTTGATGTATAACTGCAGAATCTTCCCTTAAATGTTAAAACAGACCTGTTAATTCATTGAAACTACTATAATTTAAAAAAATAAAACATCATCATGAATGCTAAACATGAAGAGCATACAAGACCATGGTAAACTTGATGGAATAGCACCATAGCTGTCGTTACGCTTTATTGTGGACCCTCCCAGGTTCTTTTTTACCTTTTTCATTTTTTACTTTTTATTTGGTTTCAGTGCTTTGCAAATCTTTTTTGGCTTATTTGTGGTACCTTCATATTGTTCCTTGTCTCCCTTGTCTCCTGTTCTGGGATGGGTGTGGGTCACTGCTGTCCTACTTTACTTACAAATTGCTACTGATTAAATTTCTACTGTGATATATTTTTTAATTTTTCTCTGTCTATACATGCAACTGTTTCCTGCATTGAGAACGAAGCATTGTAATTTTGTTCAGCTGCACTGCTGTGTAGTTCTGAATGACAAAGTTTTCTTTGACTTGACTTTGACTTGAAATGTTATTTTCAGAATGGTATAGGTCTGTGTTGCATTTTACAAAGCAGACCTGCCAAAATTGTTTATCTCAACTTGAAACCAGGGGCAAAGTTCAGAGTCACTCTGCTCACTACAGATCAACCACAGGGCTGACAGTGACTCATTTGGCCAAGAGACAGCTGTGCCTTTTGCTCAGTGCATCTGAAATGTGAACAATGTACAATGGCATACCAGCATGTGTTGCTCCTTTGTATAGCACAAAGTGTTACTTTCAGCATTAGGTGTCTCCGATAAATGAGAGGAATGGTGCAGAGTGAAATATGCTTGTATGCTTCACAGATCCATACAGGGAGGAAGTGAGTTGCATTAAAATGTGCACAATAGTGCAAACTGTGCCACCCATGTACCATATATGGGGGAGGCATTACACTATTAAGCATGCAAAGCACTGCAGGCTGTATGTCTGAGTATCATAGAATTGGAAAACCTCTGAGTTATGGGTTACAGTGCTGTAAGTGTGCACAGTATCATAAAATATGTGTCTGTGTACTACATGCCATTACAAATGCTCAGATGCCTCTGGTATTCCCTGCATGTTTATACCTTTGATAAACAAGGTTAGTGACATAAGGCACAAATTCCATTTTTCAGACATCTTCTAGAGGCATTGTCTAAGTGATTTACATCCACATTGTTGCATGTGTCGTATTCAGACAGGCACTGAGGCTGGGTATATATTCAAGGCGTTTACTGTACATACACATAATTAGCTGTAACTTGTATCTATACTTCATACTAACACATCATTAGCTTTAACTTGTATATATACTTCATATGCTCACTGACTGACTTGTTACTTCTAACACACACACGCACACACACGTGCATCTCCATTCAAGCTTACATTCACACTGACTACACAAAATGGCACTGATCTTGCACATGCTCAGTACTTTATATGGACATGCTGTCTAGCTACAGGCGGACTAAGTTCAATATGCACACTGACCTACATCCTCCCTCCTTAATTTTGTTCAACATTGCAAACTATAAGAACAAAGGCATATTTGAGCTAGACATTATTTCAACATTTCAACAAAGCATAACTGATTTCAAGTCCAGGTCGCTGCATATTTAGTATTGGGTTTGAAAATTTCTATCCAATTTAGTTACATAAATTCTGAATGGGTTTAGCAACAGGGACAATCTCTGGGGATTCATTCAATACTGGAACATATGGGTTTACATCAGAGTTGTTTGAAGAAAGCACACTGTCTTTTTGAATTCAAACAGTTAACAAGTTACCCTGTAGAGTCACTGGCACAGGCAATCTGCTGTGGCATTAGTTCTAAGACCGGTAACACATGTCTACAATTCCTTCTGTAATCCATTCCTTCAGATTGCATGATGTAAGATCTCAGTTCCTCACAAATGTCCTTCATGATTCCTATATGCTCATAAACTTTGGATGTTTGCACTCAACTTTTCCTTGTAACAATGGTAGAAGGGATTTCCTGGTTTTATCATAATACAACTTTTGTAACTGTTTTCCTGAAAGTTGAGCCTTGACCACTCAATTATTCTTTGTGTTTGGCACTAACAATTGTTTGCTGATCAGAAGAGTCGTTTGTGCTTGTCTGGACATCAGTTTTTGAGCAGGTGAACCAAGCAAGTTGTCTTGAGGAATGTTTGAGATTAAGTCAAGGACAACATCAGTACCATCTCTTTTGGATTTCTCCAACAAATACTTTGCACACTATGTGCTGCACGTTCAGCTAAATCATTGGCTTGCAGATACTCAGGACTACTGGTAACATGAACAAGGTCCCATGACTCAGAAAATCTCTTGAACTGCTGACTAGTAAACTGTGAACCATTGTCAGACATTACTTTGTGCGGACTGTCATGGACAGAAAAATGTCTTTTCAATTTTGTAATGACTGTCCTGATGTTCTTCATCTCACATTGCTGCAGTCCTTACACTTGGGTAGTCTGCTGTCCTCGGTCGGCCCGAATATCAAAGTATTAGGCTGACGTCGGTCAGGGCGCTTAAGACTGACATCAGGACGTCAGGGTATAAATGCACATGACCGATGTCATATCCTCAGTCTTTTTTGCCGCATGGTCCGATGCAGAAGCAGCGTTGCAAGTGCCGTTCGGCGTTCTGAAATTTTTCGAATTCGGAGTTTCAGACCGAGTCAAAGTTGGCTAAGTACCCCGTTGGGGAATATTTTAGTTTTTTCTTGCCTCAGTGGTTTACCGGATGTCAGAAAAAGTGAATAACTGTATTTCTTGTGGGAAGCAGATACCGCATAGGGACTATCATACTTTGTGTATTCCTTGTTTGGGGCCTGAGCACGGCGTTGTTGGGTGTCGCTTTTGTGCTAGGTTCAATAAGCGCACTATTGCGAAGGTTAGATTGTGCCAGGTTGGTCTTCGGAAGCGGTGCAATTATAATATGCCGCCGGATGCTCCGGCCCGCTTCTTCAAGAAGCGCAAAGACAAAGCAGCTAAACCCAGGCAAGAAGAGTCGTCCGCACCGGACGCCGGTTCTTTAGAGGCGCCAGTGGAACCGGTGGTTCCGGAGGCTTCTCTGGAGTCCCAGGGGGAGACTTTGATATTGCAGGATGTGGCCTCTCAGGAGGCAGGTCAGGCTGAAGGGGCTTCTCAGGTTACTATACTCCCCTCCCTTCCTAGGGTGGTTAGGCCCTCTCCTTCTGTTTCCAAGGCTTCTCCCAGAGGCAGGCCAGGTTTAGCTTCTGTTGGGGTCACTCCTAGTTCATCAGGATCTGTGCCTAAGAAGCACATGCTTAAAATGGCAGAAGATTTAATTACTTTGATTAGAGGTTCTTTGCCCCCTCCTGATAAGAGGCCTAGGGTGGAACCAGAGTTGGGGAGTTTTGAGCAGGCTTCGGATGTTTCAGAGTCTTCGGCTGAAGACTTGCAGGAGTACTCTCCTTATTCTGATTCTGATGCAGATGATTCGACTCCTTCTGCTTCTCCTCCAGAGGATTTTTCTTTTCAGAGACTCTTCATTCCATGAGGGAACATTTTAAGTGGGAAGGTCAGGACTTCTCTGATTCCAGGAAAAGGCTTAGGGAATTTTTGCTTTTACCCCAGCATAGGCCTTTGGCTATACCACCTGTTCTGGATGTTGTGGAAGATGTGTTTGCAGAGGCTTCTCTTAATCCTGATTCTTTGCCTCCTGCTCCTGTTAAACCGGATAGGTATTACAGGGTGCCTGAGGCTCATAAATATCTTTATAAGAGTCCTAGGGCGGACCCAGAAACTGTTAGTCAGGGACCTAAGGGTGTCAAGGCCTCTGTTGTAAAAAATCTGGTTCCTCCAGATAAAGAGGCCAGAGCTTTGGATAGATGGGGAAAGAAAGTCTATACTTCTTCCACCTTAGCTATGAGGGCTTTGAATTGCCAGTTTCACATGTTGAAATATCAAAACTATCTTCTTTCTCAGTTGAAGTCTAAGGTAGATGCTCTGGCGGAAGGCATTGAGTGTAAAGAATTACAAGATTTCGTACATGTCTCTGAACAGGTGGGTAAGCATTCTTTACAATGTGGCTTTGATGCTGTACAGGCCTCGTCTAGGGTGGCTGCCACTGGATCAGTTCTTCGCAGGCACGCCTGGCTGAGGGATCAGAATTTATCTGACCATGTTAAGACAAGGATTTTGGATGCTCCTTTACAGTCTGATGTGTTGTTTGGTTCACCTGTGGAGTCAGTCTTGAAGAAAATGGAAGACAAGGCTAAATCTATGCAGGCTGTTAAAGATTTTTTGCAAGTTCAGCCTCCGAAGTTTAGTAGGAATTGGCCTGCTAAGGGGTGGACGTACCCTTCTTATGATTCACAGTCTAGGGGTAGATCTAGACGTGGTAGGGGCAGAGCTCAGAGCTCCTTCAGGCCTAGGACAGGGAGTTCACCTGCACAATCTTCGGGTGAGGGCAGGGGCCAGTCCTTTCGTAAACAGGCCCAATGACCTACCTTTTCAGCTGCCAGATCCTTCTTGCCTGGCAGCACCTTTGGGAGGAAGGTTGGCACTCTTCAAGGAAAATTGGAGTTTGATTACCCAAGACAGATGGGTATTGGATATCATACACCAAGGTTACAAGTTTTATTTCCATACCTTGCCTCCTTTCAAAGGCATGCCGGACGTTCCTCCTCAGCAAAGACTAGAGGCTCACAGACAAATTTCTCTGCTACTTCAAATAGGGGCCATACAACCGGTCCCTCTGCCAGAAGTGGGCCTAGGATTTTATTCTCGCCTGTTCCTAGTACCAAAGAAGGGGAACACGTGGAGACCAATTTTGGATTTATCTATCCTCAACACTTATCTGGACATTCCCAAGTTCAAAATGTTGACGTTACAACAGCTTTTACCTCTGCTGGGCAAAGATCACTGGATGGTGACTCTGGATCTCAAGGAGGCTTACCTTCATGTTCCTATCAGGCTAAGTTGCAGGAAGTATCTGCGTTTTCGGGCTGGGACTTCTCATTATCAGTTCTCTGCATTGCCCTTTGGCTTATCTACTGCGCCCAGAGTGTTCACAAAGGTTCTGGCTCCAGTGATAGCTTTCTTCAGGCTAAGAGGAATACAGATCTATCCTTATTTGGACGATTGCCTGATTCTGGCCCAAGGAAAGGACGAACTTCTTCATCATTTACAATTTGTGATAGCAGTGCTAAGATGCCTGGGGTATTCTGTGAACGAAATAAAGTCCAGTCTAGTACCCTCTCAGGACATGTGCTTTCTGGGTGTGAGACTGAATACAGCATCCCAGATGGCCTTTTGACCCCGGACAAACAAAAGAATCTTTCTCTTTACTTCCATCAATTGTCTCATCAGTCCAGGCTGACTGCAAGGACAGTCCTTCAAGCCTTGGGGTTCATGGCATCTTGTATTCTGGTGCTTCCCAATGCCAAACTGCATATGAGGAAGCTACAATGGTATCTCAAAAATGTATGGACACAGCACTGCCAAGATATGGACACTGTCATTCAGATAATACCTTGCATTCAAAAGGAATTTTTGTGGTGGGCTCAGGAATGTCACCTAAACAAGGGACTCTCTGTGACCCGGCCAGAGGCGAGTCAGATTCTAATGACGGATGCCTCAGACAAAGCTTGGGGAGCTCATCTAAATGGAAAGTGGGTACAAGACACGGGGCCTGCCAGACTTCAACATCTACATATCAACTTGAAGGAGATGTTAGCAGTCCAATTTGCATTAATAGCTTTCAAGGATTTGCTTCTTCCAGGGCAGGTGTTGGTTCTAACAGACAACACAACTGTCATGTGGTACATCAACAAGCAAGGGGGAACACATTCTTATCCTCTATGCAGACAAGCAATGATTTTGTGGGAGACTGCTCTGTTTACAGCTAAATCTTCAGGCAAGGTTTCTGCCGGGAGCACAGAACTCCTTAGCAGATGTGTTGAGCAGACAAATTATGGATCCCCACGAGTGGAAATTGGATCCTCATGTATTTCAGAAATTGACAGTGTTATGGGGAACTCCAGACATAGATCTGTTCGCTTCTCCGCTAAACTACCAGCTGCCAAAGTTTTGCACAAAAAGGTTTCATCCCACAGCTTGGAAAGTGGATGCTCTTTCATTCAATTGGAGCAATCTTCATGTGTATGCCTTCCCACCTCTGCCTCTCCTCCCAAAGGTACTCCTGAAGGTCAGACAGGACAAGCCAAAGATGATTTTAATAGCTCCAGATTGGCCTCGACAGCACTGGTACCCATTACTGAGAAGTCTGGTACGGGAGCCTCCATGGCCATTGCCTTCGATTCCACACCTGCTGTCTCAGGAGAACAGTCATTTACTCAATGTCAAACTTCACTCTCTTCACCTAACAGCCTGGCATATTCTGTTTTAAACCCTGGAGGGTCTCAGCTTCCACAGCAAGTTTTGAATGTTATTTTGGAGGCCAGAAGGCCTAGTACAAGGAAAGTGTACGCAGATAAATGGAAGAGATTTTTATTTTGGAGTACAGCAAAGGAATTTGATGTTTCTAAGCCTAATTTGAGTGTGGCTCTTCAATATCTTACTGAGTTACTGGACAAAGGTTTGTCCTCTTCTATTAAGGTTCATGCTGCAGCAATTTCTGCTCACTATGACTGTGACCCACCATTGTTTTCTCATCCTTTGTTTAAGCAATTCCTTAGAGGGGCAAAGAATATAAGACCCCACGTAGAGCTCCTACTCCTGCTTGGGATCTCAATTTTGTGTTGGAGAAACTCACTCTACAACCTTTTGAGCCTGCAGCTACTGCCGAGTTGAAATATTTATCATGGAAGACTGCTTTTTTGTTGGCCATTACCTCTGCGAGAAGGGTTTCTGAATTACAGGCCCTTATGGCAGTTGAGCCTTTCTTAATTTTCCATAAGGATAGGGTATCTTTGCGTACTAATCCTTCCTTTATGCCTAAAGTGGTTTCTAGTGTGGCTTTAAACCAAACTATTCATTTGCCTACTTTTTATGCAAACCCCAAAATAAAGGGAAAAGATTTTGCACACTTTGGATTTACACAGGCAGTTACGATATTATTTGAGCAGAACTAAAGGGTTCAGGCAGTCTCAGCAGTTATTTGTTTCATTTGCTTTGGGTTCTCGGGGCAAGCCTGTGTCAAAACAAACTATTTCTAAGTGGATTGGGTTTTGTATTGCTTTCTGTTATTCCCATCATGGTAAGGAGATTTCAGCTGGGATTAGGCCTCATTCCACTAGGGCTACTGCCACTTCTACAGCTTTTTTGAGGGGGGTGGCAACTAAAGATATTTTGGAGGCAGCTACTTTGAGTTCAGTGCATACTTTCTCTAAGCATTATCACCTTCCACTTTACTCTAAATCTAGGGCTGGTTTTGCCACTGCTATTTTACAGGGCATTTTGGCAGCTCCTGCTGCTTTATAGTTTTGCCATCCTCCCTTACCTCTGCTTTGGGATTCTACCCAAGTGTAAGGACTGCAGCAATGTGAGATGAAGAACATAGTACAGTTTTGTACCTACCATAAATGTAGATGTTCGAAGATCCACATTGCTGCAGTCCAATTTACCCTCCCTCCTTCCCCTCTGTACTTAGAGGCGGTGGTGTGGTTTGGGTTGTAAATATTGTGGATATTGTATATATTGTACATATGATTAGTGCAAGGGTGGTTGGTTGTTTTTTGCTGTCTTTTGGTTTTGACCTTTCTTTTTTAGGGTCTTCTGACATCTGGGGCAAGAAAAGACTGAGGATATGACGTCGGTCATTCGCATTTATACCCTGACGTCCTGATGTCAGTCTTAAGCGCCCTGACCGACGTCAGCCTAATACTTTGATATTCGGGCCGACCGAGGACAGCGGACTACCCAAGTGTAAGGACTGCAGCAATGTGGATCTTCGAACATCTACATTTATGGTAGGTACAAAACTGTACTTTCGTCAAGTTAGGAAGTAGGTCAATTTCAAGCCAATTTGAATAAGAATCTAACACCAAGTAATGTTGACCATTCCATTTGAAAATATCTGTAGCAACTGTTGATCATGGAAATTCAGGAATCTGGTGTAGCTGAAAAGTGGTTCTCTTTGTTGATGCGGTTTGGTGCTGTTTCAAATTGAACATGCTAGAGTTTCCTTTTCTATATCTTTGGACATAGAAGGCCAAAATATAATGCCTCGCCGTTCTTTTGGTTGAACCATTACCTGGGTGATCACAATGCAAAATGCTGATACATTCCTGTTGTAATGCTTTAGGAATTACCACTTTTGGACTTTTCATGATGATTCCATCTTTCATCAGGAGCTCATCTCTGTAAGGAACTTACTGCTGAATGTCAAGTGGTAAACTGGTTTGTCATGTTGGCCTTGCTTGACTGATGATGTTTTCAGCTTCTGGAGAATTGTGTCTGAAGTCATGTGATTTCTTAGTTCAGCAAGCTGTGATGATAACTTTCTGACTTCCATGACTTCTAAGTTTTCTGTTTCGTTTTTATGCTGCTTTGTTTGTCTGGGGGTGCATGACAAAGCATCAGCAAGGTACAAGAGTTTTCCTTTTTTGTAAACCACATTGAAGTTGTACTTTTGCAATTTTAACATCATGCGTTTGAATCGAGCTGAGGCTATATGTATTGGCTTTTTTAAAATTGTCGCTACTGGTTGGTGATTAGTCTCTATTTAGATAGGTCTGCCATAAATATAGTCATTGAACTTCGAACATGCAAACACTACTGCCAAAAGTTCTTTTTCTATTTGTGCATAATGAATCTCTGTTTGGGTTAAAGTTCTTGATGCATACACTACTGGTATGCCTTTTTGAGGACATGCTGCACCAAGTCCGTACCTTGAAACATCATAAGAAAGAGTTAAAGGTTTGTGAACATCATAATATCTCAATGTGGGTGGACTGGCAATTTTCTTCAGAATATCAGATGCTTTTTGGTAGTGTTCCAACCAGGACCAGTTTACATTTTTGCATGTCAACTCATGTAATGCTGCAGAAAGCTCACTCAAGTCTGGGATGAACTTTCCTAATTAGTTGACCATACCTAGAAAACCTTGTAAAGATGTAACATTCTCTGTAACTGGCATTTCAACAATTGCTGTTTGCTTAGACGGATCTGGTTGTAAGCCAGAACTGGTAAACAAATGTCCCACATAAGTAACTTTTTTCAGTTTGAATTTACATTTCTGAGGATTCAGTTTGAGATTATTTCATGGGCATGGTCTAGAACTTTCCTGAGATTTCTATCATGTTAGTCTTCACCATTGCCTCCAACAATGTCGTCTACTATAATACCACATGGATAACCAGAAAAAATTTGTTTCATGTAATGTTGAAAGACTTCACTGGCAGAATTCCAAATGGCATTCTTAAAAATCTGTATCTACCAAATGGTGCACTGAATGTGGCTGATAATGAAGACTTGCGATTTAGCGAAATTTGCCAAAAAGAGCTTTTTGCATCTAAGACTGAAAAAAAAAAACAGTGGAATTTGACATGACCAGCTTCCTCTTCTGTTGTACGCACTGGATAATGAGGACGCTTAAGTGCTTTGTTTAAATCTCATGGATCAATACATATTCGAATATCATCTGAGCTTTTAAGATCTGTGACCATGGAGGATACCCATTCAGTCGGTTCTTCTGCTGGAATAAGAACACCTAAATTCACCATTTTGTCTAGTTCTGCTTTTACTTTAATCTGCATTGCTACTGGAATCTTCCGTGCTGGTCTGACAACTGGACTTACTTCATGGTTTAACTTCATGGAATATGTGACTGGAAGTTTACCAAACTCATCTTTGAAAATATCAGCGCATTCAGTAAAGATATTCTGTGTAAAACTATCGTTGTTATTCATACTTATATGGTGGACCTCTTTATTAAATTAAGTCATTACCATTCTCAGACCGTGTTTGAGGCCTAACAGTGACTGCATTTGTCTTTTGACTACGTAAAACTGCAAGTCATAGCTGTTTCCAGCAGAATGTCATGAAAGAAATACTACACCATCATTTTGAATCTCTTCACGACCATAAGCAACTAGTTTTGCACACTTTGTTGAGTCAAGTTTCTCACCAGCTTTTACTTTAGCAAACATTGGTGCTGATGGAACATTGCACTTAGATCCAGTGTCTACATTAAGCTCTACAGGTTTCCCATTAATCTGTACAGTACAAAATATTTCACTGTTTGCTGACAACTGATATTAACTATTTCATCGATCACAGAGACACCATCAACAGGGAAGCTTTGCTCACAGCTCTTAGAGTTTGCTACAGTCTCTATCTTATCTAATTGCTTCTTCAGATGCTCTCTTTTAACATAATTTTGGGACACTTTAGACTTGCAAAGCCTTTTGAAATGATTCCACTTTTTACATTTGTGACATTGCTGACCAAAACTTAAACACTTTTCTTGTTTAGGTTCATGACTGCCTCCACAATTGTGACCGTTAACAGTGAGGTTGGGTGTGGCACTGCCTCTCTGTTAATTTCTTTTTCATCAAATATGTACAACACTCAGTAAGGCAGGAACATAAAGCCAATAAAGGACCTCACCCCTGGAATAATAGCACAGTTTATGCCAACACTTGTAAAAGAGCGTTTTTTTAATATAGATTAAGCACTTTCGTTTTGTTCCAGGAAACTTCATCAGAATATAATTAATTAACTTCAAAAAGCTTAAATATTAAATAATCAGACAGTTAATTTCATTGGTAAAAACCAAATAGCAAATAAACAAAATCAATGTTCACATTCGTTGACTGAAAATGCTATCTCTTCCTAATTAAAAACTTAGTCACATTTCTTTTTTATGTTTATAAATATACATATATAAATATATATAGGGCTTTCCCTGAAACAATTTTAAACAGAATAAAACCTCTACTGGTGTTATGAAACTTTATAACAAGGCTCTTGACTTGAGAGATAGTAATATGGAAACATGGTCATTTAAACCAGGACTAGAGCAAACATCTAAATTAAGCTGCCATATAAGCTCCTGATATTCTAACTTTGTTTCCCAATCACCTCTCTTTTCAAAAGGTTTAACCTGCTCAATAACCCAAAATGTATAGTTTGCTTCGTAGCATACATTGGTGTCCATATTAAAAAAACATTTTTTTACAAGTGTTGGCATGAACTGTGCTATTATTCCAGGGATGTGGTCCTTTATTGGCTCAGTGTCCTTGCCTTACTGAGTGTTGTACATATTTGACATTGGTGGTGTGCCCAGTGTTTTTCACCAGGTTACTGTTTTTTTTTTTAATTTCTTTTTCGTCTTAACTTTCTGCTGCATACTATCAACATTCACACCAACAGATACCGCAAACGTACTTTTCTCATTCGTAATCTCATGTACTTGACGAATCTCAATGGCTTTGCACAATGTTAATTCACTATCTCAAAGCAAAATCTTTCTCACTGCATCAACACCACATACACGATGGTCTTTTATCAACTCATCTCATAGATTACCGAATCTGCATGTTTTTATTTCTTAAATTGGTAATATATGCTGCAATGGTTTTACAAGGCTTTTGACTTCTTGTGTAAAATTTGTACCTTTCCAGCATAATATTCATTAGAGGGTTACACATTTCTCTAAATTTACATTTTATGCACTCTGGTTCTTCCCGTGTTTCAGCCTGTATCACAATATGGCGGTTCTCCCTCTTCTCTGCATACACAAATGAATGTTCTTGCTCACTGGCCTCTGTGACAACTAAACTGAGAAGTAGAAATGCTCATATGCATTGTGTCTTTATCAGAAAATGCAGCCTGTATGAAAGTATTATATTCTTGCTCAAACACTCGAAGGTTCTCAGCAATATTATTATCAAACACCTGCAGTTCAAGCCTGTGAAATTCATCTGCCATAACAACAAATTTATTTTTAAACAGAAGTATAGACCTGGTATTTGTAATTTTGCTCAAATGCACAACTACTTCTCCGAAAATGCTTTAAGACTGCAAATACCTCCAACACTCCTGACACTACGAAAAGTCTTAGTTACTGTAAAAAAGTCGGACATTGCAAAAAAAAATCTGGACATTTTAGCCTTTTTGAACATTTTAAACACTTCAGAGATTATTTCAAAACACTTTAAATATTATGATGCTATCTCGGACACTTCTAATATCTGTGAAATTATTTTGAACACTTTGAATGCTCCGCCATATTTGGTGACAAATCTGAAACAAGTTTAAGTAACTTCGAATAACCGCTGACCTGTTTGCGAGTTCACTCTTGGATATTATACTCCACTTCTAACTGTGTGCCTCAAGGTTTGTAAGCTGCTTCAACTTCAGATCCCATTCTGACACCATGTCACATGCCTTGTGTATTCAAATGAGACACGGAGGCTGGGTATGCGTTCAAGTCATTTATTGTACATACACACACCAGAAACTGTAACTTGTACAAATGTATCATACTTCATATGCTTACTGACTGACTTGTTACATCTAACACAATCACATGTGCCTCTCCATTCAAGCTTGCTTTCACACTGACTGACTACACAAAATGGCACTGATCTTGCACATGCTCAGTAGCTTATATTCACATGCTGTCTAGCTACAGTGGCTGACTAGGGTCAATATACACACTGATACATGACTGCTGTTTTAAGTCTACTGTACACTTTCAGGGAGTTGTTCCCCACTGTTGTGCAGGCATGAGGTTGATATATGTAACTTGTCCAGTACAGGAGGGCTTACCTCCTGAAAATGCTTCTTTCTATCTTTTAGGTGGGTTGCAGGGATGTCGTGCTCTCAATCAGTTCTGAACAAGTGTTTTTTTAAGCATTCAGGCACTGATTATTAATGAGAGACATGAATTGAGTGAAAGACTGCAGGATGAAGCTCGTCAGCAGCTTATAACCTGATCTCTGTTGCTCTACTAGATTTTTTTCTTGCCATTTTTCTCTACTCCCCTGCCTGTTGACCGTCAGTCCCCTCTTGGTCACTTGGTTCATTTGTTCCCTCTTCATAGTGGATGAGATCTAGTTAACAGGGTCCCTCATGTAGGCAGCCATCATGTTAAGCATATGTGCCAGACGCTTTCTCACCATATGGTAGGCATATGAGTAATGCTTTGTTGTTGAACATGAACATCAAAAAGCCTGCTCTGATTGCTCAACATGTCTGCTTTGTTGTATGTGTTGACTTCTGGGGGTGTATGACATTTAAGGGTTGTTTTAGAACAAGTGTGAACAAATGGGGGCTGGGATTTGTGTAACGGATACATTTGTGAATAAATAGGCGCTGGAGTTGGTGTAATGGTTATGGTGTTCACTTCACAGACACAAGGTACAGGGTTTGATTCTGACTTCTAATCAAAGTCTGATTATTGGCTAAGCTTGTAACAGTCTGCAGACTGCTTAGTATTTACCTGTGTGTACATCAGACTGCTTAGTATTTACCTGTGCACCTGTGTGTACATCAGACTGCTTAGTATTTACCTGTGCACCTGTGTGTACATCAGACTGCTTAGTATTTACCTGTGCACCTGTGTATACATCAGACTGCTTAGTATTTACTGTGCACCTATGTGTACATCAGACTGCTTAGTATTTACCTGTGCACCTGTGTGTACATCAGGCTGCTTAGTATTTACCTGTGCACCTGTGTGTACATCAGACTGCTTAGTATTTACTGTGCACCTGTGTGTACATCAGACTGCTTAGTATTTACCTGTGCACCTGTGTGTACATCAGACTGCTTAGTATTTACTGTGCACCTGTGTGTACATCAGACTGCTTAGTATTTACCTGTGCACCTGTGTGTACATCAGGCTGTGTACATCAGGCTGCTTAGTATTTACTGTGCACCTGTGTGTACATCAGACTGCTTAGTATTTACCTGTGCACCAGTGTGTACATCAGATTGCTTAGTATTTACCTGTGCACCTGTGTGTACATCAGACTGCTTAGTATTTACCTGTGCACCTGTGTGTACATCAGATTGCTTAGTATTTACCTGTGCACCTGTGTGTACATCAGGCTGTGTACATCAGGCTGCTTAGTATTTACTGTGCACCTGTGTGTACATCAGACTGCTTAGTATTTACCTGTGCACCTGTGTGTACATCAGATTGCTTAGTATTTACCTGTGCACCTGTGTGTACATCAGGCTGCTTAGTATTTACTGTGCACCTGTGTGTACATCAGACTGCTTAGTATTTACCTGTGCACCTGTGTGTACATCAGATTGCTTAGTATTTACCTGTGCACCTGTGTGTACATCAGACTGCTTAGTATTTACCTGTGCACCTGTGTGTACATCAGACTGCTTAGTATTTACCTGTGCACCTGTGTGTACATCAGATTGCTTAGTATTTACCTGTGCACCTGTGTGTACATCAGACTGTGTGTAAATCACCAGTTGCTGATACTGTTGCATTGGTCTGTTGTGGCCATAGGTCCTGTATGCACCAGGCCATTGCTTTTTAATCCTGTGCTATAAAAGGGTCAGCATATGAAACTGCAAGCAGGTCATGGGTGTTCAGTAGATCATTGTTGCCTTATCTTTGAATGGGGTATCCTAAATAAGGCACAAGTACAGAGGTCCTACAGCACTACAAGCTTGCAGTTCTATCATTGTAAACTTGACTCCTCTTTTCTTTTTCCTGGCTTGTTCTGTAGCTTGTAGTGGGTGATACCGATACCCTTGCCAGCACACATTGGAGAAGGGACTCTACACCCTGGGTTGGACATAAAAGATGTGTGTTTACAGTCGTGATGGGTCACAATGCTGCTGAGTTTGAAGCAGAGAGGGTGTGTGGTGTTTAATTGTATCAGTGTGTGATATTACTTGTGTAGACCTACTTGCACCACATTATTGTAATTGTGGTGTCATTCTGTATGCACTCTGCTACAAGGGGTTATATCGGGGTGTGCCAGTATAGGGGGGGCCTTCTGAGGCATCGCAGATGTCTACACATTGGAAACCCTTGGAGATCGACATGGTATTATTAGACACTGGTTGCATTGCGTCTGGGTGTTTTTATTTCACACATCTGGAGGTTTGTGCAGTTGCTGTTGCACTGAATTTCCACAATCTACACTACTGCTTTGTCTTTCTTCATCTGCATTGTTGTATTTGTCTTACAACAAGGAAATGCACTGACAACTCTTGCTTTTGAGGTGAGTACTGCTTCCTCTGGGATGCAGATTGTCTGCTAGTAGTTTGTACTTGTGTCAGATTATGTGTTACTCTCAACTTGTATCTGCCTTTTACAGCTAACTTTTTTTAAGATTTGTACTTAAGTCTGCATTTCTTGGATGACTTCTTTAAACAGTCATGATAGATTTGTTGCACTCATTTGTACTACTATATGTAGGTCTCATACTTCGATTTGTGCTCCGTGTCAGAGTAGCACTTGTCTCAACCTAATGATCACTAGTGAGTTCCATAAGAGCACTTGGCTCAACCTAATGATTGCTAGTGAGCTCCATACATTACACTTGTCTCAACCTAATGATCACTTGTGAGTTCCATACAGAGCACTTGGCACAATCTAATGATCACTAGCGAGTTCCGTACAGAGCACTTGGCTCAAACTAATGAACGCTAGTGAGTTGCATACAGAGCACTTGACTCAACCTAATGATCACTAGTGAGCTCCATACATTACACTTGTCTCAACCTAATGATCACAATTGAGTTCCATACAGAGCACTTGGCTCAACCTAATGATCGCTAGTAAGTTGCATACATTACACTTGTCTCAACCTAATGATCACTAGTGAATGCCATACAGAGCACTTGTCTCAACCTAATGATCACTAGTGAGCTCCATACATTACATTTGTCTCAACCTAATGATCACTAGTGAGCTCCATACACTACACTTGTCTCAACCTAAT
Organism: Protopterus annectens; assembly: GCF_019279795.1. Taxonomy (NCBI): domain Eukaryota; kingdom Metazoa; phylum Chordata; order Ceratodontiformes; family Protopteridae; genus Protopterus; species Protopterus annectens. The sequence goes on along the minus strand of NC_056732.1, from coordinate 47,170,964 downwards.
GATCACTAGTGAGCTCCATAAAGAGCACTTGTCTCAACGTAATGATCACTAGTGAGCTCCATACATTACACTTGTCTCAACCTAATGATCACTAGTGAGTTCCATACAGAGCACTTGGCTCAATCTAATGATCACTAGTGAGTTCCATACAGAGCACTTGGCTCAACCTAATGATCACTAGTGAGTTCCATACAGAGCACTTGGCTCAACCTAATGATCACTAGTGAGTTCCATACAGAGCACTTGGCTCAACCTTATGATCGCTAGTGAGTTGCATACAGAGCAGTTGGCTCAACCTAATGATCACTAGTGAGCTCCATACAGTGCACTTGGCTCAACCTAATGATTACTAGTGAGTTCCATACATTACACTTGTCTCAACACACACTGACAATCTACTGAGTAACTCTTGAATGCATCATTTTGTTGCTAAAGTGGTTCTTAATTATGCTTATTGCATGCATTTTGAAGATGCCAGTATTTAGAGATGGCATCAGAGTATTTAACTATATGCACAGATGCATCTAAAATGGCTTCTGTATTAATGAACTGCCCAGATAATTGCGACAAAATGGATGCCTAGAGTGCTTACAGTGGTAGGCTGACAGTCTCTGAGCATGCAAGCTTATTTTTTTCTGTAGTGTATTTAGTAGCCAGATTCAAGCAGAAAATTATTAACATGTTAATTATATTCACTGATGCAAATGTTAATCATACCTACAGACTTTAGAGACTGACATTGAATGTATTAACACTGTCAAATGTGTGTTCTTGCTTGGAAAGAATGTTTTCCCTTTTTTCTGATGTGTGTTTAAACTTACACCACAGTATACAGCCGAGGATGGACTTGTACAAACACAAGACCAAATGAGGACATTGTTCACACAACCTAAAGAGTGGGTTTGTATTTAAAGCGCCCCCATCAGGTAGACCGTGGGAAGAGTGTGAAGGTAAGGATAAGTCACGGTCACCTCAGAAAGGCATTAGAAAACTTTTCAAACTTGAATTACTTGGTGTTGGGTTAGCAAATGATGAATCTAATATTAATATACATCTAATCTTCCATTTCTTATTCATGAAACTGAAATTTCATTCCATCAGCCTTTTTTGTTTATTGGTATATGTTACTCATACTAGATGGCGAACTAGGATATCAAAACATTTATGCCTTGAAAGCAAGAGACAGACATTAGTTTTTGATGTCCTCCTATTCCCATGTTGCAGTATCACACACACACATACGGGTTTATTCCTCTTGCTTCACGTACGTCCAACCAGTATGCAAAAGTTTTCAGTCCACAAATTGTGCATGGGAGTCTGATGTGGCTCAGGGAATTTGGGCCATAAAAGTGACGTCTGCATGCACCAGCCCTCAGAACTACTCATCCGCCAGTCATACGCCAGGTGTTCTGCTCTCACTGCCATCGGAGTTGAGAAATCAGATAAGTACCCCAAGCTTATTGATGCACCCGTGGACAATTCAGCCTTGTTTGGTGCAAAAGTGGCTGATCTCTTTAAGACACTCCAGCAAAAAGGAAAAGAAATGCAGGACTTGAAACACCTACTCGTTTTTCCCATAGAAAATTTCAAAGAAACTACCCAGCTAAAACTCTGTTCATAAGAAAGCACTCTCGCCCTGCAGCTCCATCTAGAACTAGAAAACCTACCAGGAAGCCACCCCCTATAGCTGGAGCATCACCTTCCTCTAGCCAAAGGCCACCCTTTCAAGATAGGACAGGTAGCATCTGACTACCTGCCTACCTTGCCCTCTCCACCCCCTCCCTCTCTGTCAGTTCACCTCTCTCGCTGCCTCCCTATGTGGACTCCCATCACATCAGACAAATGGGTCTTGTGAATCCTTCAAAATGGTTACTTCATGACCTGGATAACCCCCCCCCCCTCCAGAGCGAAAGGGCATCCCAAAACCTCCAACACAACAACTGGACCTCCTGCAGCCTGTGTTGCAAGCACTGCTGGCCCAGGGCACCATCAAATCTGTGCCTCCAGATGCAAAAGGAAGAGGTTTCAATTCCAGGATCTTCCTGGTTCCCAGAAAAGATGGACCATGGAGACCAATACTAAACCTCTCCCACATCTCAACCTATTCCTGAAGGTCCCAACCTTCAGGATGTTGACCTTACCTACCCTATTCTCCCTCCTACTTCCCCAAGGGTTCATGGCTACCTTGGATGGAAAGGATCTTTATCTACACATCCCCATAAAGCCCATATTCAGGAAATACTTGAGGTTCTTGGTGGGCCCTTCTCACTTTCATTTCTCTACCTTGCCTTTTGAGCTTTCCACTGCTCCCAGGGTTTTCACCAAATGCTTGGCCTCAGTGATTGCTTACTGCAGGACAAAAGGAATCCAAATATTCCCTTACCTGGATGACCTGCTAATTCAGGCAGTCAACAAGGAGACCCTCCTGCTACACATGCACACACCTTGTAGTGTCCCTCCTACAGTCGCTGGGTTTCCAGCTAAACTTCCCAAAATCCCACCTGGAACCTACACAAGACATTGGCTTTCTGGGGTGCAGAATTCACACAGACCTTATGAAAGCCTACCTCCTCCCCCAAAGGATGCACACCCTGACAGAACATCTGCTTCTGGTCCTTCAATCTACAGAATTGACAGCAATGCAGTACCTCAGACTCCTGGGCCTCATGGCCGCCACTGTCCCCATGTTACCATTAGCAAGACTGCATATGAGAAAGTTACAGTGGTATCTTCGGTCAGTCTGGACCCAACACTCCCATCGTCTGGAGTACAGGGTTCCCCTTCTCCCATACCTCAAAAAGGAAATCCAGTGGTGGCTGGAACAAGTGATCCACAACCCAGGTCTCCCACTCCAACCACCTCTATCCACACAGGTCATGCACACAGATGCCTCAATCTTGGGCTGGGGAGCAACTCTGGGCCATTGAAGGGTGCAGAGCCTGTGGCTAAAGCCTCAAACTGGAACACATCAACGTTCAGGGGATGAGGGCAATTTTTCTGGCACTTCAGGCCTTCCTACCTTACCTCCAGCAAGGCCCTTTGAAGATTTTCACAGACAAAACCACAGTCCTGTGGTACATCAATAAACAAGGAGGGACCAAGTAGTACCTACATTGCAGACTAGCCCTTCTAGTATGGGAACTAGCCACCTCACAGGGAGTGACTCTGCAGGTGGTCTACATCCCCTCTCTCTGCAACTCCCAGGAAGACTACCTGAGCAGAGCCGTCACAAACAACCATGAATGGATGCTTCACGGGGATGTCTTCCTGGATCTGGTCCACCGGTGGGGTACACCTCAAATAGACCAGTTTGCCTCATCCATCAACAGGCGACTTCCTGGCTTTTGCACCAGGATACCACAGCCACAGGTACTGGCAACAGATGCCTTCTCAATCTCCTGGAAGGGAAAAAAATCTATATGCATCCCCCCCACTTCCCACTCATTCAGAAGGTCCTGATGAAAATCCAGCAGGACAGACCAAAAATCTTGTTGGTGACCCCTTACTGGCCAAGACAGCACTGGCTTCCCCTTCTACAGTTGTTCAAGAGCAATCACAACAAGTTACCCCCCCAGACTGGACCTTCTCGCATAGCACAAGGGATCCCAGATATATCCACAGTGACAGGCACCGCACCTCACCCTATGGTTGATAAGATTCTGATCCCCTTTAGACACCTTTACTACAGGACATGCTCAATGTTCTGCAGGAGGCCAGGAAACCCAATACAAGAAAATCTTGCCTTTTAATGTGGAGAAGGATCTCTATATGGTGTCATAAAAGGCAGCTGGACCTGCTTGCAAGCGAGACCCTCTAGTCCTGTCTTACCTGTGTGAGCTACTGCAGACAGGTTTGGCTTATTCTTCCATTAAAGCTCACTTGTTTGCAATCCCAGCATGCCTCCCTCTGAATCCCTCTCTAGCATCCAGAGTCCCAGCTAAGCTTTTTCTCAAAGGGGTACTTCACCTCTGACCCCTAGGAAACCATCTCCACCACCATGGGATTTTAACCATGTTTTGGAAAAGCTTACACTTCCTCCATCCTGAGCCCGCAGACAAAGCCTCCCTAAAACATTGTACTTGGAAAACGGTGTTTAGTAGCCTTGACCTCAGCCAGAAGAGTATCAGAGCTACAAGCCCTTATGGCCATCCCTCCCTTCCTAGTTTTCCACAGTGGCAGGGTTGCTGTTAGAACTAACCCTTCCTTCATGCCAAAGGTGGTGAATGACCTGTTCCTCAATCAGGCCATCCACCTACCTTCTTCCCTAACCCACAGGGAGACGGTGAGAGAGTACTCAACTCCCTAGATATTCACAGACAACTCAGGTTTTATCTGCATAAAACCAGGCCCATCAGACAGGCTGACCAACATTTTGTCTCCTTCCACCCCAGGCTCCTGGGGAAGGCAGTGACCAAACAGACCATTTCTGTCTGAATTTCTAAGGCCATCACCTTCTGCTACCTATACCATGGAAAATCTCTGCAGGTTACTCTTAAAGTGCACTCCACCAGGGCTATGGCCTCCTCTGGAGCCTTCAAGGTCCTCGATATGTCTACCATTACAGAAGCAGCTACTTGGTCATCGGTACACACCTTTACCAAGCATTACAAGCTAGACCACTTTTCTAGAGCTAGAGCAGGGTTTGCCAGGGCTATCCTTCACGGATTCCTGAAGGCCGCCTCTAGACCACCTCCCCACTCACAGTGAGCTTTGGCACTCACCCACATGTAGAATACTGCAACATGAGAACAACAGGACATAAAATGGTTGTGCAAAATCTTACCATAACCATAGATGTCCTTCTCTTCCATATTGCAGTATTCCTTCCCACCCTCCTTCCCCTCTTGTTAGGTTGCATTTCCCTTTCTGGGTGGCACAGGATGGGTATTGCCCTCCTAGGATGGGCTTTGACTGGGCTTCCAGATGTTCATCATGTTTCACTGTTGCAGTCATGACTGTAGGGTTCTCCCCTGCTGGCAGGCATTCCTCTGTCGGCCAGAATCCCAAAGTCTGGGTCCGGCGTCGGCTGCTCAGCCATGCTCCCTGACGTCAGAGCGCCTGGAGTACAAAGCTGGCAGCCGACGCCATGTTCTCCAGTCTTTCTTGCCATGCGGTGATAGCAGTTCGCAAGTGCCGGTCGGCTGACTCCTGACAATTTTTTCGAAACGTACTTCAGTCTGAAGACTTTCTTCTCCTACTCAAAGCTAAGTACCCCGTTGGGGAAACTTTTTTTCTTGCTCCAGTCTGATGTTTGAAAAAGTTAATAATTGTATTTCATGTGGGAAGCAAATACCTCATAAGGATTTTCATTCTTACTGTATTCCTTGCTTAGGCCCTGACCACGACGTAGCTAGTTGTCTGTTTTTTGCTAGATTTAATCAATGTACGATTAAACGAAGGTACGAGTTTGCATTTCATTACTTCGGTAGGGACACGCTTCTGGCTACTGGAGTTCACAAACGACGCAAGGATAAAGACAGGCCTCCAAGGTCCAAATCAGATGATATTGTACAAGCAGAGCCAGCTTCAGGTTCAGCCGTCATCAGTGAGGCACTTTTGCAGCCCCTGTCGTTGGCCATTTCGGAACCGATGGCCAAAATGGACTCCCACGAGGAGCCAAACTAGGCCTTTGAATATTTCACTTGCAGGACCTTCGGACAATGCTCCTTCGGATGGGTCCGGAGCCGCTGTGCAGGTACCGGCTTTCGAAGGGGTTTTCAGGCCTACTCAGCTTCTGATAAAGGCAAAGCCAAAGACAAAGGCAAAGACTCCTTCCAAATCAAAGACTACAGCCCAGGCCTCTTCTGATCCGGGACCCAAGTCTCGGAAACAGTTACTTAAGATGGCGGAGGACTTGCTTACTATGATTTAGGGGTTCACATCCCCCTCCAGATAAAAGGCCAAGGCAGGAATTGTATTATGACTCCTCTGATCAGGCTTCTGTTTCTTCAGTTTCTTCTTCTGACCAGGATTATTCTTTCCCTCCTTATGAGGATTCTGATGCTGAGGAATCCATTCCATCAGCTTCTCCCCCTGAGGATTTTTCTTTTGGGGAAACTTTACATGAAATGAGGGAACATTTTCACTGGGAAGGACAGGAGTACTCTGAATCTAAGAAAAGACTTAGGGATTTTCTTCTTCTTCCCCAACATAGACCCCTGGCTATCCCTCCTATTTTGGATATTGTGGATGATGCTTTTTCGGAGGCTAACTTAACTCCTGACTCTTTTCCACCAGCTCCTGTTAAGCCAGACAGATATTACAGGGTTCCTGATTCCCACCAGTTTTTATACAAGTATCCTACTGCTGATCCTGAAACCATTTCTCAGGGTCCTAAGGGGGTTAAGGCCGCTTCTGCTAAAAAAAACATTCCCACTGAGAAGGATTCCAGATCTTTAGAAAGATGGGGCAAAAAAGTGTACACTTCTGACACTTTATCTATTAGGGCTTTAAGCTGTCAATTTCATATGCTGAAATACCAGCAATTTCTTCTGTCTGTTTTGAAACGAAAGCTAACTTCCATTTCCGCTTGTGCAGATAAGGAATTACATGACTTAATGCATGCCACTGAACAAGTAGGGAAGCACGGTTTACACTGTGGTTTTGATGCCTTGGAGGCTTCTTGTAGGGCTGCTGCCTCTGGCACAGTCATTAGAAGGCATGCTTGGTTAAAGGAACAAAACTTGCCAGATCAAGTAAAAGCTAAGTTATTGGATGCTCCTGTTCAGCATAATGTTTTGTTTGGACCTAAGGCTGAAGAGGTGATAAAGAAGATGGAGGACAAGGCAAAATCCATGCAAACTGTTAAAGATTTCTTACAAGTACAGCCACCCAGATTTAGTAGGAATTGGCCTACTAAAAATTGGTCCTTTCCCAATTCAGACAGGCCTCAGAGGGGTAGATACAGACGCTCCCGAGGAAGGCCCCAAACGCAAGCCTCTTATAGACCAAGACAGTGGACTGCTTCCACCCCTAGGGGAGGAGAGGACAGGTCGCAAGCTTATAGAAAACAGGCTCAATGACTCCCTCTGTTGGGCTGCAGGAACTTCTTGCCTGGAAGCCCCTCTCAGAGGAAAACTTTCTCTTTTTCACCTAAATTGGACTCATGTAACCCAAGACAAGTGGGTTCTGGATGTGGTTTCAAGAGGTTACAAATTCCAATCTTTTCCCACCAGCTCATGAGACCATTTCTCAGAGGAGCTAAGAACTTAAGGCCCCCTAGATCTCCACCCATTCCTGCCTGGGATCTCAACTATGTTTTGGAAAAACTCACCTTACCTCCTTTTGAGCCTGCTGCCACATCTGACATCAAGTTTTTATCTTGGAAGACAGCCATCCTCCTGTTAGCTCTGACCTCTGCCAGGAGAGTTTCGGAGTTGCAAGCTCTCATGGCTGTGGAACCTTATATTCTTTTTCACCAAGACAGGGTGTCTTTAAGGACTAATCCTACTTTCATGCCTAAGGTGGTTTCCAAAGTGGCTTTAAATCAAACTATTCACCTGCCAACTTTTTTTCCCCAGTCCTCAAAATAGGGGGGAAAGGATCTTTCATTCCTTGGATGTACACAGACAACTACGTTTTTACCTGGACAGAACCCAAGGACATCAGGAAATCAGAACAATTGTTTGTTTCTTATGCTTCAAGTTCCCAAGGTAAAGCCATTTCAAAACAGACCATTTCTAAATGGATTGCTCATGGAATCAGATTTTGTTATTTACACCATGGAAAGCAAATCCCAGGGAGTATAAGGTCTCACTCTACCAGAGCTGCTGCCACTTCAGCTGCCTTCCTCAGGGGAGTTCCTACCAAAGACATTTTGGAAGCTGCAACTTGGAGTTCAGTGCATATTTTTTTCTAAGCACTACAATCTACCTCTCTACTCTAAGTCTAGGGCAGGCTTTGCTTCTGCAGTCTTCCAGGGCCTTTTAGCCACCCCCTCTACTTTATGACCACCTCCCTTTTATTCTGCTTTGGGATTCACCCCTACAGTCATGACTGCAACAGTGAAACACGATGAACATAGTACAGTTGTGTACACTTACCATAAATGTAGATGTTGGAGTGTCTTCACTGTTGCAGTCTGGGTTACCCTCCCTCCTGTCCCCTCTTATTTTTTCTTTTGTGTGGTTCCCTTCTTCACCCTTCTTCTGAGGTGTATTTGCAAAGGGTATGGGATTTTACTTATTTTGAAACACCTGACATCTGGGGCAAGAAAAACTGGAGAACATGGCATCGGCTGCCAGCTTTGTACTCCTGGCGCTCTGACGTCAGGGAGCATGGCTGAGCAGCTGACGCCGGACCCAGACTTTGGGATTCTGGCCGACTGAGGACTGCCTGCCGGCAGGGGAGAACCCTACAGTCATGACTGCAACAGTGAAGACACTCAAACATCTACATTTATGGCAAGTGTACACAACTGTACTTTCTGAGGACTGGTGTGTGCAGACATCACTTTTATGGCCCACATTCCCTAAGCCATGGCAAATGTCCCACACACCATTTGGGGGCTGAAAACTTTTGCATACTGGCCGGACGTATGCAAAGCAAGAGGAGTAAACCCATATGTGGAATACTGCAACACGGAAGAGGAAGGTCATCTATGGTCATCATAAGATTTTACACAACTTTTCTTTTCATCTGATGAATAGCTACATGAGCAAGTCTGAACAGGACCTTGTTTTTAGCCATTTTACTTGGGCTAATTTCACTGACCTGTGCAAAAATGAAAGGGCTGGATGAACATTAGAGAATCTGAATTAGCTGCCTTGCTAAGGTGAAAATGGGAACATTTGTATGTTCAGTGCAGGTCTACCAGTCCCTTACCCTCCAAAATCCTCAAGGAAACGTATCCACCATGAAGTTAAAGTAACACTGAAAGATTTAATAATCGGCACAATATTCAGATATGTTTAGTCAAAGGATTTATGTTTGGTCTTTTCAACAACAATAAAGTTTTACTCTCCCAGTTTATAGTTAACTACATCACTAAAAGATGTTTTCTTAGGCTGCCATTTTCAGACCTGACCTTTAATTATGTAACACTTTAGCGAATATAACTCATAGCTCTCCTCTTCCTCTGCGCGACTGTCATAGTTGATACTTAAGTCACTATCAATGGTTCATCAACCAGAGTGTATTACACCCCCTGGCTGACTTACAAGAGGTGATTTGACCAAGACAGATGGTTTTAATCATTACTAAGCTACTGACCATTTCTGCCCTGGCTGTATACTTTCCCTGCATTTACCCTGCAGTGGTCTAGTTGACTTATGACTGGGATTTATAAAATTTCAAATATACCCACCTTCCTTCCTGCACTGCCCCTGAAGTAATTGGCAGTGTGTTTATTATTGCCACCATTCGACTGATCTGAGCCTTTGGTGAGGCCGCAAACCATAAAGAAAGATATCCTTTGATTTGCATGTCTTGTGACATGCCTGACTGTAGCACCACTGTACCAACATGGTTCCCAGTCTCTTGGTTTGTGGAGGGGGTGCCAGAGTGCAAGTTCAGTAGGGTCTCCCCACCTGTTTTGCAAAGCAGCTGACTGGTTGTTGCAAGCCTTTTATCCGCTAACGAGGAACTGCAGCATTAGGAGGATTAAACCTTGTCAGCTGACAGATTCTATGAAAACATGGAAGTTGCACATTTTTTTCTTTTTTGCCTTTAAGGGACTAGAAAGCTAAATACTACACAAAAGCAATAAATGGCGGGGTAGTACATGATGACCTCTGCAAAACATTTAACACATGATAGCTGTAAGCAGAGTAGTAATTGTGCAGTTACTACAGCTGTTTTTATGAAGTGCTTCTTCTAAACATTTGGCTGTGGTAAACCCAACCCTGAGAGGACAAGGGGGTAAAAACAAATGTCAAAAATGTACTAACATTTTCACGTACCTATTCCATAGACCCTCCATGTTATGGCCATGTAATGCATTGTAATGAATTTATTAGATTTTACACTATCCAGCAAAAGTAGATCAAATTACATTGCTTTCATAAATGAAGATTTTACTAGATTTATATTACATAAATTCATCAAATTCCTCAGGGGTCTAACAATTAAGAATTCCTGTCAGTAAAGGTTACATTTTCATGTTTCTAGTTTCATCTTTGAGAATGCTTTCTTACACAGTATACTACATATTTTAGAAAATTATGAAATGCTGTTAAACAGCTGCATCAGCAAAATGTTTAAAAATACCTCACAAGCAAATGATTGATGCATGTGAAAACTCAAAAATCCTGAAAAGCAAAGTAGTTTTTGAGAGTAGCAAATGGAATCCTATCTATCCAGTGAGGAGGAAAATTTCAAAGTCTGAGAACAACAAAAGCTCCTATTTCTAATCTAATCTAATCTAATCTAATCTAATCTAATCTAGTCTAGTCTAGTCTAGTCTAATCTAATACTTTGTCATTTTTCTTGAAATGTCTAACAACCCTTCATTGTCCAAGTGTTGATCTTGGCCTGAGGTGTAGTGATGTAGGAATTTCCTTGTACAGATAGTTCTCTATTTGCTTAGGATCACAATGTGGAAGAAAATACAGAGGTAATCCTGGAAAGCGGGCACAAGGTCACTGCAAACCAAATATTGGCCTTGTATTGTTGTGTAAAATGAACCTCTCTCCTTTGTGGTCCTAGGAGAAGGTTAAAAGAATAATCCAAAATGTGAGCTTACTAAACAGTGAGCACTAGCAAATTCCAAAATTTGGAGATGTCCACAAAATGGTGAAGCAGGTTTGGAATGCGTCAGATACTCAGACCATTACAATTAATTCAGCCTTAAGAACTCCAGGTAGATTCCACCCTCAGGCTACCTAAAATGCAGTCATTTGAAATATCCCTAATGTAGCTTGCTTGATTGTGTGGATTCCTTGGGAATGTCTTCATTCTACTAGAATTCAGTACTAACCTGCGTCTTTTTCACCAGATTTCATCCAAACATTTGTTAAACAGCAAGATAGTGTCAGGTCAGTCATGTTTAAAGTATGTCTGCAGCTAGGCATATTAATGCAAACCCATCCAACATTTCTTGCAGCAATCCCCAAAAGCAATGTGTAAATACAGAATGAGGGACAAAGTAAATGTTCAGAGCTCTGAGATTCTCACATTACAGCTTAGATACTTCCAAGTGTTATATACCCTTCCAGAGCTGTCTTCATGAGGGGAAATGAAAAACACAACAGCGCTGCACCAGAAAGGTCGTGGTGTGTACCTCAACCTGTCCAAGCTCCTGGGGAGTCTTTTTTTTTTTTAATCTGAAGCTGGACTGGAGAGGCTTAAACACGGCCTGGTGATTAGGCAAGTCTGTAGCTGCATCGTTTCCAACTTGTTAGCTTTTATCATATGGACAAAGTCTGAGATCAGCTTGAAGCTGAACAAATAATTCAGCATGAATTATGATGTCATAAGCATAAGCATCACCAATGCATCTTTTAAAGCAGATGGAAAAAGTAGCCTTCACTGCTGCACAGATTTAAACTAACAAAGGTTGTAAAGTCTTTAGTAATCCTCTAAAGCTTCTACTGTGAATAATTCATGTCCAAGTTCTGTGCATCAGGATACTAATCAATGTTTATGATTTAATAAAGTCTCCTGTTGCACTTAATTTGGTTGTCATTTGCTGGATATATTCTCTGGTCATAAAATAGTTTCTACTATGTGTTGAGTGACAACTCCATAAGGAAGCAACTCCCAGAACAAAATGCTCAAAGTCAACCCAGGAAAAACAAAAAACTTAATATTTTTGGCAGGGAGTCCAGTCTCCTTCACCCCAGAATTTACATGTACCAGCTTGAGTTGCACAATGTTGAAGGGAGAATTTTCCAAAAGAAAGGAATCTTTCTGCCCCATACATATAGAAACTGCACTGGCAATAATTTCCCATGGAAAACAAAGATTGGGAAGTTCGACTTGGTCATGCTCATTAAATTGGTCCCCCAGGGAGTAGCAAAGCAGCTGAATTAAGAATTATGTAGAAATGTGACTGGAAGGTTGCAGGTTTGTGTTTCCTGAACCTGTATACTTGAAAGACATGGAGACCAGAGAACTGTTGTTTTAAAGCCTTTTAAAATAGGCATGAACACTTTTTCTTACTGAATGGAGGAGAACTTAGTCCCAGACATCATTATCATCTTTTGGCTTTTCCCGTTAGGGGTCGCCACAGCGAATCATCTCTTTCCATTTCTTCCTATCCTCTGCATCTTGCTCTGTCACACCAACCGCCTGCATGTCCTCTCTCACCATGTCCATAAACCTTATCTTAAGCCTTCCTCTTTTCCTCTTACCTGGCAGCTCCATCCTTAGCATCTTTTTCCCCAATATACCCATCATCCCTCCTCAGCACATGTCCAAACCAACGCAATATCGTCTCTCTTGCTTTGTCTCGAAACTGTCCAACATGAGCTGACCCTCTAATGTACTGAATCCTAATCCTATCCATCCTAGCCACACCGAGTGCAAATCTTAACATAGTTAACTCTGCCACATCCAGCTCTGACTCCTGCCTTTTTGTCAATGCCACCGTCTCCAACCCATATAACATAGCTGGTCTCACTACTGTCTTGTAGACCTTCCCTTTCACTCTTACTGGTACCCGTCTGTCACAAATCACTCCTGACACTCTTCTCCACCCATTCCACCCTGCCTGTACTCTCTCTTCTTCACCTCTCTTCCACATTCACCATTACTCTGAACTGTTGATCCCAAGTACTTAAACTCGTCCAGATTTACCAACTCTACTCCCTGCATCCTCACCATTCCTCTACCCTCCCTGTCATTTACACACATATATTCTGTCTTAGCCCTGCTGACCTTCATTCCTCTGCTCTCTAGAGCATATCTCCAATTCTCCAGAGTCTCCTCAACCTGATTCCTACTCTCACTACAGATCACAATGTCATCTGCAAACATCATAGTCCACGGGGCCTCCTGTCTGATCTCATCTGTCAACCTGTCCATCACCACTGCAAATAAGAAAGGACTCAGAGCTGATCTTTGATGTAATCCCACCTCCACCTTAAACGGATCTGTCACTCCCACTGCAGTCCTCACCACTGTCACACTACCCTCGTACATATCCTGTACCACTCTTACATACTTCTCTGCCACTCCCGACTTCCTCATACAATACCACAACTCTTCTCTAGGCACCTTGTCATATGCTTTCTCCAAGCCTACAATGCATCTCCTTCTGACCTTCTCTGTATTTCTCCAATAACACTCTCAGAGCAAACATCACATCCGTAGTGCTCTTTCCTAGCATGAAACCATACTGCTGATCACTAATCATCACCTCCCTTCTTAACCTAGCTTCTACTACTCTCTCCCATAACTTCAAGCTGTGACTGATCAATTTTATCCCTCTGTAGTTACTGCAGCTCTGCACATCACCCTTATTCTTAGATAGGTACCAAATCACTTTCTCCACTCCTCAGGCATCCTCTGACTTTCCAAAATTTCATTAAACAATCTAGTTAAAAACTCCACTGCCATTTCTCCTAAACACCTCCATGCTTCCATTGAGATGTCATCTGGGCCAACAGCCTTTCCATTCTTCATCCTCTTCATAGCTGCCCTTACTTCCTCCTTGCTAATCTGTTTCACTTCCTGATTCACTATCCCCACATCATCCAACCTTCTCTCTCTCTCAGTCTCTTCATTCATCAGCCTCTCAAAATACTCTTTCCATCTACTCAACACACTCTCCTCTCTTGTGAGTACCTTTCCCTCCCTATCCTTTATCACCCTTACTTGCTGCACATCTTTCCCAGCTCTGTCCCTCTGTCTAGCCAATCGGTACAGGACCTTTTCTCCCTCTTTAGTGTCCAATCTCTCATACAACTCTCCATATTGCCTTATCCTTAGCTTTCACCACCTCTCTCTTTGCCATGCGCCTCATCTCCTTATACTCATAGGTTCATAGGTTCATAGGTTCATACTAGGTATCTGCCCGAGGGCATTTACAAGCCTAGCCCATAGTTTTGTGGCTTACGCCACCCCTTTAGTATGGGGAACTATACCCATTATTTTGCTGTGCCTCTGTCGAGCAGTGACACTGAGGTAATCCCTGGGGTATATCTGCGATCTCCCATCCATTGGTCAAGATTTCTCTTGAACAAGGCCAGTGAGGTGCTCTGCCTCACATATACCGGGATTTTGTTCCACAGCATAGGGAGTCTTTGGGTGATGAATCTATCCCTCCAGCACGTCCTATTAATAGCCGTGTTGAGGTTTAAGTCTCCTGCCCTTGTGGCTCTGACGGATCTAGATTTTTTGAGGTGAAGCATATTCATCAAATCTGGGTTTGACATGGCCTTGTATGTTAGGCAAAGGTCACCTCTGAGCAAGCGGTGGCGACTGAATAGAGCTGGAGTTCTTTCAGTCGGGCAGCATAGGACAGATGTTTGAGACCCTTTATCCTTTTGGTGAGGATCTTTGTGGCCTCTCCAGCTGCTGCAAGTGTCGGGTCAGATACATTCGAATGGGGCATTGTACTCAATCATTGGTCTGATGAGTGATGAGTATAGCGAGACTATGACCTCCGTTGATCTAGATGAGAATCCCTTCATGATAAGGTGGGCAATGTAGAAGGTCTTCCTAACTACTTTAGCTACATGGGTGTCGAATGACAGACTACTATCAACCTGGGTCCCCAGGTCCCTGATAACTTCTTCTGTGCTCAGTGGATTGCCACCTATTTGGTAGCTAGGGGTAACCTTGTTTTTCCCGAAGGGTATGACTATGCATTTTTTGGCATTTAATTTTAGGCCATGGCTCTGGCACCAGTTATCCGTTTCTGTGAGACCCTTCTGAAGGATATCTGTGTCAGATGTGTTTTCTACTATGGCCCAGTTTGCAGTCATCTGCAAACTTTGTCAGCCATAACCCTCCTGTGTTTGCTTGTACTTGGAAAAGTAGATGCCAAACAAGAGTGGGCCCAGGACTGAGCCCTGTGGTACACCACTTGTGACAGGCTTTGAGTCTGACATGGCGCCAGCAACTCTGACCCTGTGGGTTCTGTCACTCAGCCAGTTTGCAACCCATCTTGTGATGTATGGGTTAACATTTAAGCTGATGAGTTTTTCAATGATACCTGAGTGGGGTATTGTATCGAAGGCCTTCGCCAGATCGAGGTAGGCTGTATGGACTGCCTTTCCCTCATCAATGGCTTTGGTGACTGTTTTGAAAACGTCAACCAAGTTTAGAAGGCATGATCTGCCTTTGACAAAGCCAAACTGGGATGGATCCAAAGTCTGCAAATTACCTATGTCTTTATTTATGAGGTGCATTATGATCCTCTCCATGGCTTTGCAGATAAGGCTTGTCAAGCTAATGGGCGGTAATTTCCAGGGTCGGTGGAGGCACCGCCTTTGTGAAGTGGGACCACAGTTGCAGTGCGCCACTCCCTGGGTACGTATCCAGAGGTAAGACTATGATTAAACAGCTGTCCTAGCTGTGGGTTTAGTTCCTCATTGAGTTCGTGGAGCACACAGCCGGGGACACCATCAAGTCCCATGGATGCTGTGTTTTTTGCTTTGGAGAGAGCAGTTCTCACTTGGGCGTTGGAGATGTTTGGGGGGTGCAATCGCTTGGTATAGATATCTCTCCTTTTGGGGACGGGGAGAAGTTTGCACTGAACCTGTCAGCCAGTATGTTGGCAATGTCTGTAGGATCAGTAATCTTCACATCATTTTGAACTAGTTCTGAGCATATCTGGGAGTTTCCTCCCAGGTTTCTAACATAGCTAAAGAAGGCCTTATGATTGTCTTTTGAGTCTTTAGCTATTTTTCTCTCAAAATTTGCTTTGGATGATTTTATGAGAGCTCTTAGTTTTTACTTATAGTGATCAAGGGTGTCTTACCTTTTAAGGATTTTGCTCTCTCTTGTAGTAGCTTCCTCCTTTTGTTGTAGAGTTTGTTTATGGCTGGGGTCCACCAGACTGGACGCTTGCCTTTGGTACAAAAGTCTTTGTTTTGCTTGGGATTGCCTTATCCATGCAGTCCTGCAGGTGCTGGTAGAAGGCATTTGTAAGTGATTCAGCGGCTTGAGTACTGTTTTCCGCCGGCTCGGGGGCCTTAAAGGAGACCACACTAGTCTTTAGAAGTGTGAAGTCGGCTTTCGAGAAGTTCTTTACTGTGGTCTTTTTTATTTCAGGTGGGGGTGGGATGAGGACCTCCAGCGAGATTAGTTTGTGATCTGATCTCACCAGTGAGGGGTATACTTCCGGTGTTGAACATTGTGCTCCCATGTTCGTGATGATGAGATCAAGTATGTTTTCTCCTCTTGTGGGTCATAGATCAAAAAACTGCTCAAGGCTTGGAAAATACGAAACCACGGACTAGCGTAACTTCCACTTTATTCAACGCTTTCGTAAAAAACTTCTTCAGAACCAAAAGGAATGTTACATCAAGCATTCATTTAAATACTGCACACAATTAAAATCAATTAATCAATTGCATAGTGTAAAAACATAATTAAAGAGCCCTTTACAAAAAGCAAACTCTTCATTCATCATTATGCACTGTAGAATAGGCATAATTGAGTACATTACAATAACAAACATTATAAAACATATGCTTCACGATCTTTTAAGAAACATAAACGTGTTTCGTATTTTCCAAGCCTTGAGCAGTTTTTTGATCTATTTTTATGTTCAGCTGCTTTGTCGACTTTTTGATTTTTGTTGTCCTTGTACACGTCTACTTTCTTCATCTCTTTGACAATGCCACTTCTTCTTCGCCAGCCTCTTCCTCTGTATACTCTCCTGTACTTCCTCATTCCACCACCAGGTCTCCTTGTCCTCCTTCCTCTGTCCAGATATCACACCAAGCACCTTTCTGGCAGTCTCCCTTACTAGTTCTGCTGTAGTTACCCAGCTATTCGGTAACTCTCCACTGCCTCCCAGTGCCTGTCTTAACTCTTCCCTAAACTCCACTTCACAATCACCCTTTTTTAACTTCCACCATTTAATCCTTGGCACTCCTTTCACACTCCTCCTCCTCTTCTTGATCACCAACGTCATCTTACAGACCACCATTCTATGCTGCTTAACTACACTTTCCCCTGCCACTACTTTACAGTCTCCAATCTCCTTCAGACTGGCCCTCCTACATAGGATATAATCCACCTGTGTGCATCTTCCTCCACTCTTGTACATCACCCTATGCTCCTCCCTCTTCTTAAAATACGTATTCACCACAGCCATGTCCATTCTTTTCACAAAATCCACAATCATCTGACCTTCTGCATTCCTCTCCTTAACACCATACCTACCCATCACTTCCTCATACCCTCTGTTCACTTCACCAACATGCCCATTAAAGTCCGCTCCAATCACTAGTCTCTCACCCTTGGGTGCACTCACCACAACTTCATCCAACTCGCTCCAAAATTTCTCTTTCTCATCCATCGCACACCCAACCTGTGGAGCATATGCACTAACAACATTCATCATTACACCATCAATTTCGAGCTTCATAAACATCACTCTGTCAGACACTCTCTTCACGTCTAAAACACTCTTGGCATATTGTTCCTTTAGTATAACCCCTACCCCATTTCTCCTGCCATCCATACCATGATAGAACAATTTGAACCCGCCTCCTATACACTTGGCCTTACTTCCCCTCCATCTGGTCTCTTGCATGCACAATATATCAACCTTCCTTCTCTCCATCATATCAGCTAGCTCTCTCCCTATACCAGTCATACTGCCAACATTCAAAGTTCCTACCCTCACTGCTACACTCCTAACCTTCCTCCTCTTCTCCTTCAGCCAGCAGTAGCCCAATTTCCGCCAGCACCCTGTTGGCTAACAGTACTGGTGGCGGTCGTTAACCCTGGCATCGACTGATCCGGTATGGAAATATGAAGTTTTCTTACCATAAGTTATGTGGCAGAATTTTTACGCCGGATGCCCTTCCTGACGCAACCCTCCCCATTTATCCGGGCTTGGGACCGGCACAAAGAAATGCACTGGCTTGTGCATCCCCAGTGTCTGGGTTAACTTAGTCCCAGACAAATGAGCAAATTCAGTATGATTCTGTAGTGAGCATTCCACAAAGCTGCATGTGGTTTAGATTGTACAGTCTGTCCATTTTTATGAAGAGTAGAGATGATTCTTCAAAGTGGTCATCCTGAATATTCTGTTTTCATATTGAAAATCAGCAACTGAGACACCATAATTTGCCATTGCTTGCTGCTCCTCCTTCAGAACTGACGCACTTTCCCAGTGTCTTACGTTCATCATCAAATCAATTACAGTGATGTTCAGATGGGGGTCAAAACTGTTACTCTTATGTAGATGTAGATATAGCCAACCTGCTTGTAGACAGGTTCAGTGAAAACCGCACTCCCCTGTCCCCTCCCATCAGTAAACCATGACATCCCCAGCACTGCCCCCCTCCCCTCATCACCAGGAAGCAGGTCTTTAATGCCCTCTCAAAGGCAAAAAATACAGTCTCCATGGCACCCAATAACATCCCTGGCTGCATCCTACATGAATTCAGGCATTAGGCACCCTGTTCAGCAAAAGCCTGAGCACTGGCTTTGTCCCAGCTGAGTGGAGGACAGCCACTGTCATCCCTCTACACAAAGGTGGAATGTCCACTGACCCAGGCAATTATACGCCCATCAGCCTAACTAGCTTGATCTGCAAGGCCATGGAATGCATTATCGTGGACCTTATAAACAAGGACACTGGCAACTTCCAAATGCTGGACCCCACACAGTTTGATTTTGTCAAAGGGAGATCCTGTTTATTAAACTTGGTCAACTTCTTTGAATCAGTTATCAAAGCCGTGGATGAGGGGGAGATGGTGCACACCGCCTACCCTGACCTAGCCAAAGCCTTTGACACTATTCCCCACTCGGGCGTAATAGATTAACTCTCCCAGCTAGGCATCAACCCGTATCTTACCGGATGGGTAACTAATTGGCTCACTGATAGAGCCCATTCAGTCAAAATAGGGGAAGCCACCTCTAGTTGTAGACCTGTAATAAGTAGTGTACCCCAAGGATCACTCTTGGGTCTTCTTCTGTTTGGGATATACTTTTCTGAGATGCAAGCCAAAACCAGTGGCCTGTGGCTGACCAAGTTCACAGATGACTGCAAGCTGGGCACCATCTTAAATTCCGCTAGTGATGTGAACATCCTCCAAGAGGGCCTTACCCAAACTAATGATTGGTGCCAGGAGCATGGCCTCAAACTGAATGCCAATAAATGCATCAGTATCCCTTTTGGGGAAAATGATATCCCCACTAATTATCACATTAATAACGATGTACTAAGCACACAAGCAGTTGTGAGGGACTTGGCTACCCAGGTTGATAGCAACCTGACTTTTGACCACCACCTTGCCTCTGTTGTATGGAAGTCTTTCTATATGCCCCACCTCATAACTAAGGGTATTTCATCCAGGAACAAGGAGGGTTATAACTTCCCTGTACTCCTCCCTTATCAGACCCATTATCAAGTACAATGCCCCCTTTGACATGTACCTTGCCAAGCACATGCAGCAGCTGGAGAGACCACAGAGGTTCCTGACCATGAAAATCCAAGGTCTCAAACACCTGTCCCATACAGATAGGCTAAAAGCCCTGTCCCTCTACTCATTCTCATACAGACTGCTCAGAGGTGACCTGTGTCTGGCATACAAGGCCATCTCAGATGGAGTTGCTGCATATCCATAAGTTAAAATCCATTCAGGCAACCTGCATGCAAGGCCAAAACCTGGTCTGTGACATTAAAAGAACTTGTTGGCAGGATATATTTGTGTCCCAGAGAATCCCCCATCTGTGGCATAGTCTCCATCTCCATGTTAAGCAGAGTACCTCTCTAGCCCTCTTTGAGGAACCTGGATGACTGGATGGGAAACAGAAAATACACCCCTCGGATCCCATTTGTGTCCTTGCTGAACAGGGGAAACAGGTGCTGACTTTGTGGGAACATGGACAAAATTCTTGGCTAGCCTTATAATGGCTTCCAGGCCAATAGCCTAGTATCATCCTATGAACCTATGTAAGAGATTGGTATAGCCTCAGGACTGGTTAATGAGTCCAGTTCCCACACAAGATCGGCCAAGGTTAGAACTCCCTTGAGAGATGCACCACTTTTTTAAGGGTATTACTGGATATGCTTCAAGGAGAAGAAAAACCTTACATAGCGACAGAGAAACAACACAGATTGTCATTCTCCTGAGTTGGAGATTTTCAAACCCAGTCTAAACAATATGCTGTGCAAAAATCCCAAGGCAAGGGTAGTAGTAACACTTGTGCAATTACTTGTGCAAAGGCCACTCCCCATATTCACAAGATCAATTCAGAAGCAAAATGTCATCCTAGGCACTGAACTACTTCATTGCCAGCCAATGAGTACTTTATTTATTTTACATTTGTTGACCGGGATTGTCCGACTGAGCTCAAGAGCCCTTTTTCAGTGGAGGCCTGGGGAGAAAAGCTCCAACATATTATACAATTTTCATTATAAATTAGCATTAAACAGCAATGTTACAGGATTATTACAAGGGATTAAGTAGCAATACAATGTTATCCAGTGTCAATAATCCAGAGTATAGCATAACTATTTCAAGATGTATAAAAAGGAATATGTCAGTAAGATGAATATAGTTTTCGGGGTAAGTGGTTAAAAAAACAGTTTTATCATGATGTAGTTGCATGAAGGCAAGACAATTACAATAGAATGTTTCTCTGAGGCAATTTGATTAATAGATTTTAGAAGACAGTAGAAAGAGCAGTCAAGGAAGATTAGAGAGAGCTAGTGAGAAGAGAGAGTTAAGGGTAGAAAGTAGATTAAGGTATGAGAAGTAGGGGATGTTAAGGAGGGAGAGTGCAGTGGCAGGACCAGTGACTTTTAAAGTGCTCTTTGGTGGCTGTCTTAAATTGTTTAGGATGTGTAAGGATCCTGAATTCTAGTCGGAGCCTATTCCAGGCAATAGTCTGGTGATAGCTGTACATGTTACGTTCAAATTTAGACTTGGGTTTGTAGATTTGTAGTAGGCCTTGGTTAGAGCTTTGGAGAGGTGTGGAGGGAGAATAATGGGAGTTGAGAGGGGATAGTGCTGGGCAGTAGGAAGGGTGGTGTAGGATAGAATGGATGATCTGGAGCTGAGAGAGAAGAAGCTGGTGGGGTAATTCAAGCCAGTTTAGGTGTTTTAGAGAGACACCGTGATGGGACTTGTCACTAAAGATGTCAGCTGGCATATTACAGGAATCTATATCCATGATCTGGTAGACCGATTAATTTGTACCTGCTCCTAGGATACTAAGAACAGTAGTTTTCTGGGAATGAAATGGTTTTGCGATGTAGCACTGCCAATCCTGCAGATAGTCATCCCAAAAAAATAAGATGATCTAGTTCAAGCAAGAGAAAAAAATGGTCAAAAGATGATGCAGGCTTTTCTTGTTTGATATGGAATTCTCCAGCACTGCCTGAAGAGGGTGATAACTTGTGGCCAAATGCCCTACAATACTGATTAAAGAGAAGTCATGGAAAATGTTTGCCTTATGATTGTTCTGCCTCATCGTACCTTCTAGATCTTTTTACTCCCTATGGTTAGTTCTGCTGTGTAGTGAGTAGCCCCAGCACTCAATATGATGCACATGGGTCAACGTCATTTAAAGGAACAGCAGCAGAAGAGGTCCAAATAGTTCTGCACACAGAGTGAGGGGATGAACCTCCCCTCCATGGAAAAAAAAAACAGGCTCCTTACAACAAATTTGTAGCTACAAAGTCCTTGTCATAAATACCAATAGAACAACCAAGTACTGTTAGATTACATACAAATGTTCTAGTCCAACAGTCCTATAAAAAGATATTCAAGTTAAATGTTGTAAGTCCTTAAAATCATCATGCTCATTTGTTAATCCTATCAAAGTTCAAAGAACAAAGGTTGCCCTCAGACTGCCTCCTCTTCCACAAGTAATCTCCAGGAAGGTGTTGCTCTAGAACTGCATACCATTCGTTTAATGTTAGATGTTAAAAGCTGATTTAAATGCCTTTCTGCCATTCATTTCTTTAAAGACAGCTTTAGACATTCTTCTAACTCCAGAGCTTACCTTCCAGAGATGCACATGGTCCATAAATTCCAAAAAGTATAGCAGGACTAAATGAACGATCAGGAAAGAGCTTTGCATGTTTTATGCATAACAAAACCTGGTCTTAATTTCTAGTAGTAGCCAGAGTAAAAACAGTTAACCTGGTTTTGTCGCAGTGGCCTATTTAAAGCAATCTGTAGTATATTCATAGGTAAGTACTAAGCTAGCTGACCTTATGGGTCATTTTAAGCCTAGCCAATTTCCCTTTCGAAGGTAAGAATCAAATCTTGTACCTTGTGTCTGTGAGGTAAGCACCTTAACCATTATACCAACCCTCTCCAACTCCCATTATTAGCAAATTCAGCATTTGTATCCTTTCCACTTCCATGAATCACAGGATTCAAACCAGCGGACTATTTAACTGTGCATCTAGCCCAGTTGAATTTAAAAGGCATTTTAGAGGCTGCACTGAAGTGAAAGCATTTTTTTTGTGATTGACTTAAGTTGTCTAACTGTTCTCGCCCTCATATGTGTTGTGTAGGGTATCTTGCCCTCATATGTGTTGCATAGGGTATCTTGCCCTCATATGCATTGTGTAGGGTATCTCGGCCTCATGCGTTGCGTAGGGTATCTCACCCTCATATACATTGCGTAGGGTATCTCGCCCTCATATGCATTGCGTAGGGTATCTCGCCCTCATATGCATTGCATAGGGTATCTCGCCCTCATATGTGTTGTGTAAGGCATCTCACCCTCATATGTGTTGTGTGGGGTATCTCATCCTCATATGTGTTGTGTAGGGTATCTCGCCCTCATGTATTGCATAGGGTATCTCGCCCTCATATGTGTTACATAGCGTATCTTGCCCTCATATGTTTTATGTAGGGTATCTCACCCTCATATGTGTTACATAGGGTATCTTACACTCATATGTATTATGTAGGGTATGATTTGTGTCGAGCTTTTAGTAAATTGTCTGACTACTTTTAAAATCATTTTTTAATGCTACTTCCCAATCAACTAAGATAAAGTCTAGTAATTTACTTTTAAAACTGGAATGATAGAAATAAAAAAGGGCGTGGAAAGAGTTGTACAGTTTCTTTCAAGGCTTCAGACTAAACAGCCTCTGCTTATAACACAAAGTAATACCTAATGTATCCTTTCTTTAAACAAACTGGTAGTGTTTTTTTTTTGGGGGGGGGTGCAATTGCAAACTATGTATAAACGCATTCTAGTGACATAAGGTCAGATTTCCTCTAAAAATGTCATCCTCCAAGTTTGACAAAAGAAAAACATTGGTAAAGCATATAGCAAATAAGGCAGTGTCATAATTGCAGCCCACACCCTATAAATAATATGAGCACATTAACTAATAAGTGTTTGGGTTATACAAAATGCATTTGTAAAACGTTCACCACAGCCAGACAGTTTTTTGCATAACTAACTTTGCTACGCATTCTTAAAAACATCTGTGACATAATGAGCATTCCATTTGTAGAGCAACAGTCATAATCTGCTTTGGCAAGTTCCAGGTTGCAGTTGTGGCAGTCTGATTTTCCCTGATCTGAACAGCACTCACCTGAGTCACTGGACACTGGTGCTCCTACCAAAGAAGTATTATGAAACCTGTGAAGTTGTTGCGCAAAACAAAAAATAGAAATTAATAAATTTCTCAAACAGCAGTGCTGCTATGAAGAATTTACAAATTCATTTCCCAGCAGATGACTAGCTATGATTTGCCATTAGTTCTGAATGGAGTTATGACCAGATTTTTTTTATGTTAATAGTAGAATGGATTCAGAAAAGAAAGATTAGGTTCTTTAATAATGCTTTACAGGGTTCAGGAAGGATGTAGGACTCCAGCTTCATGGGTGGTTGGACAGTCAGTCATGTAAATAATTCTAAACCCAAAATAAGCCATCTCTAAAATGAGTATACAGATACCATTATACAAAGGGCATGGCATATGAGTCACATGTAAGAACAAGTGGTCAATGATTGGTGTTGGTTCAGTAGGTGATGGAGGTTAATTTTGTGATCATGCCACAGGTGCTGGGATAGTGTAGTACAAACTGACAAATATTGCTTCTGGTGCGATTTACTGCTTTGTCTTCATCTTGTACAGGTTTTGCCCGAGTCAGTAATCATGAATAATGCGAGTGGGCAGCCTACCAGTGATGCCTTTATCCTGTTCCCTACACTACAGTCTGCCAAACAAGTTGTGCAGGAGAAGAACCACCATCCGTTGGGAAGTTCCTTTGTTGATCTTTGCTTGTTGTAACTTGAGCACCCAGTGCATTTCTTCCAGGAAAACAGAGGTCACACCGCCTGCTGAATTCATGTTACGAGTTAACAGGAATAGTATGGACATAGACTTTTAGAAATGTTTTATATAAAGTAGGCTTGGCAAGCCAAGCACATTTATGTTATATTGAAATGAGTCTTTTCATTGTTGTACAGTCAAATAGCAGATATCGAAGAGCATTTATAGCTATACAAGTCCGTTTTAAAAATTGCTTCCAATTTAGAGAGTTACTTGTAGGTATTATTTCTTACGTTTGACCTTTTCCTTATTTTTTCTGAAAACCATTCATGTTTCTGAATGCTTGGTCAACAAAGAAGACTTTTACCTTTGTACTGATCATGTGACAAAACAACTGCACTATCTCGATATGTAAGTGGGCCACTTATAAAAGTGCACTTTTTCTGCAGGTCACGTGGATTAAACAAGTGCACTTGCCTAGAAATGGATGAATTTTGTAAATTGCAAACTGTAGCAACCTATTTTACTGATAATCGAAGAGTGTAAAGTGTGAAAGTTACAGTCCTACATGTATAAATGTTTTGGAATGTATATATTCTCTCTGTGAAATGCCCTTCTGTCATTCGATGGTATGAATGTTTCTTTGTATCCTTATAATTTTCTTCTTTGCAACAGTCCTATATGCATATTGCTGCAATTTTAACAGAGCCAACTGTAGCAAAAGGTAAATGTTCCATAATAACCCAATTGTATGGATGAAAGGCTAATCTTAAAACAGTCATTTTTCCCTTTGTGTATGTGTGTGCGTGCGAGTGTGCGTATGTGTATATATGTCTTACTTGCTTTATTGCTTCTAAATTATGCCTTTTTGGCAGCAATAGCTTTTGTAGTATTATGCAAATTATTTTTTTTTACTTTGATAAGACTTCTATACCTTTGCGTAAAGACGATTGTGATAATTTTTTTCATATTGACATGTTTACACACTTTGAATGCTATGCTTCTTTACACCTAGCTTTTTCCAGCCCATCCTTTTTAAAAAGTAAGAATCTTTGCCTATAGGTGGTCTTGGAAGGCGCTTCAGTGTTAATTGTTAGTGTCTGAATCTGAGAATGATTTTCAGACTAATTAATACCACTGTGACTTAGTTTTGCGTACGCAAATATGACTATGAAATATGTCTATTTTAACACCTGGTCTTGCTTTCCAGTGGACTCCTGGGCATGTGCCAATAAGAAAAGCATTAAGACTCATAAAAAGGGGTTCTAAGCCATGTGTATTATACTTGTTTTTTTAATTTACATTTTCTTATGTAAACTACAGGTTACATACAGGTAAAATAAAATTTAGGCCAAAACCGATCATATCATAAAGCATGTTGGAAGCTGTTCCCTTCAGGTATGCATGCTGCATTTTAATGTAAATCTGCCTTGTGCAAATGGTCTTCTATTCCCATTTGGAATCTATCATTCAGTGTATGGCAACAGAATCCAAAACTGAAGTTAATTTGCAAAATATGAAATGCTGAGCATCAAAACCTCAGAATCATGGGCTGGAAAATCATACCTACGTGACATACGATTAATTGCTGTATGTTTTAAAATAGCCATAACAAATACACTTAGTTTTTTTATACTTTAGTGTTTAAGTTGTGCTAGCATGTAAAGAAGCAGTCATTGCAGTAGATTGCAACAAATGCAACAGACAATATTGTTACTGATGATCTTGTCTACATTATATAGCACTAAGGTATCTAGAAGTACTACGTAATATTAATGTTGTTCATAAGGAGTGCAATACATGTGAAATGATTATAATGTACTAGATGAGTTATATAAAATTATGTTATTCACTGCAAAGCAAAAGTAGCAGTTAAGTGATTTTTTTGATATTATCAGTACAGAAATTTTTATTTAGAACTATATTAATGTCTGTCCGTAATGTTTATAACTCTGTTTTGTGTTTTTTGCAATTCTTGGAGACTGCCCAGTAATAAATTTCAAAGCTTGAAAACCAATCCAGACCGTTTGTTTGAAACTGGTCTGGGCTGGTTTCACAATTCTATTTAAATTTATCAAGAAATATATTACAATAATTAATTAACTAATGCATTATTTGCGTTGAGGCAGAGAAATACTATTAAAAACTCAGCTCCGAGTTATGCCTCCAAAAAATATTTCTGTTACTGTTGCCACATCTGGCATTGTTCATATTGGGTAATCCTGAAAATATTATCTAGACAAAAAAGTTGTTTCCCAGTATATCCATTAGTCCCAATGTTTGTTCTACCACATTGTATTTGTTAATAAAAGAATTATTTAAAAGTCAGTAGTTTTGACTTGTATTCATTTTTGTTTTCAATATTTAAACAAAACACCATCCCCTCGTATGACTGGTACTCTATTTTCCACTTGTGTGTTACTTTTTTAGTGGTCTTATGGTATTTATTGGAATTAGCACTATCATATACATATCAACTACAATGGAAGCACTGTAGGGCAGTTTATGTTGTGTTATGTTGGTAAGGCATGTTTCCAATTTTACTGAAAGGGACTGTTTATGTATTCGTTGGCAGTAACTCCAGTTCTCCATCCTTCAGGACACTGAAGGAAATCAATAACCCAGTAACATTGTAGCAAGGTCATTTGAAGAATTACTCTGCTTTTGGAGTTAGCCCATAAGCAAGGGTTTTTACATACATCTGACTTAATCATATGCTGAAGAACATTTGGGCATCTACTTGTATGAATAGAAGCCTTACTTTTGCATGTCCCAGAAAGGGAAATCATATTCACATTCAGATATTTTATTTAGCTTCAATTCAACATATCTATGTCCAGGCAAAAAAAAAAATCTGAGACTGTTAAGCCTATCTAGAATAGTCGTACATCAGTATTCAAAATTTCAGCTGGTGTATGATAACAGATAAAAGTAATGATTTTCCCAATGTGGATGTTGCATTGGTAACAGAGACAGGCAGATATGTAGTTTTGTAGCCTGTTTGCTAAATGATAGAAAACAGCAGTATCCTAAATCAATGTCATTACTTACATTTACCACTCAGACTGGCACCTTGGAAACTGCCGTTTAGACATAGAAAACTGGAAGTGAATCAGAGCTTCCTTTCCAGCATAGCACCTGTCTTACACCAGGCTGAATGATTTTGGGAAGTGTGCTGGGAGAAACAATGTTCAGATTAAGCTTTACAGTAGCAATATGATTGAATAATTTTTATTTAACATATTTACAATATATACACAGAAAGGAAGAAATTCGACGTTACATACTGTTATACAATGATAGGAATGCATTGAATCATCAGGGTAATCTTGTACAATTAACATTGAGTCTTATGATTTACAGATCTTATTCTGATCACTTCTTGTTCAGTTTCACATAGTACTGCTGTTAAATTTAAAAATCCTTTGAATGTAGGAACTGAATTTGAGTTCCAGTTTTTTGTAATAACTTTTCTAGCTGTTGGCAGGACATTTTTTGTTTGGCTTTTACAGATGCAGGAAGTGGAGCATTCATAAGCGGTACTGATCTAGTTGAAGAACAGTTACCCACAACTCCTTATTGTCTCTTTCATACTTTTCAGGTGTATCGTAAATTCTAATGTTATTTATTCTAAGACTGTTTTCTAAGTCATTCGTGCACTTTGTTTCATAAGAATTTCTGAATGTTCCACTTTCTTTGAAACTTTTTATTTTGGTATCTAGTTTTTCTATTTTAAGTAATGCATCCTGTATATTAGATATATTAGATATTAGTGAGTGTATGTCTTTTTTAACACATGAATCCTGAGTACCATTTCTTGAGTGGCTCATGTTTATCTGCTCTCTTAATCAAGCAGTTGAAATTCTGACAGGAAAATTACAACTTTTGAAGAATTTGAAGCTATACATTTTTTCTCTATTAATGAATAAAATTAGCTAACAAGTATCTCCAAATCTTAGTTTTTTGATTATATCTTCTGTCAGAGAAGTTTTCAGTCACAGAGCTTTCACCAGTTGCTGCTGTCCGTTAGCCATCTTGGTCCCACCCCTCCTGAACAGGTTTAGATGAGGTGGTCATCGGAAAGATTACTATATCCTTTCATATTACTCATTTCCAAGGAGATTGCTATCAATACAAGTAGTACATTACTGGTTTTTGCTTCTTTCATGGGATGTTACCCATTTTTAGCTCTTTCTATTCTCCAAAATTCCTTTCTTCAAAATCCATACTTTCTGGGTTTAACATTCTTTGTGCATGCTAATGGATGGAGTATCTTCCAGGTTGAGTGAAACTCTGTGACCATCTTCAGTGGACTCGTTGGTAACCATCATGCTTGCATACATGTATTAAATTCACTTCAGACCCACTGATCTGCAAACCATGCCAAGAAGAAGTTTGCATACGAGGACGAGGTTGAATATGCTGTCCTGTCAATCATCTCAGGAATTCCAATTAAAGCAAAAAAGTGATGTGAAAGAATTCTAGATGTTGGAAAAAACTTTGAAAGACTCGAACAGTTATAACTTTTTACAGCACTTGCACCTCACCATATTGCCCCATCAGTGCTGTACAGAAGTGTAAAGGGACCTCACATTGATCATAATACACACAAGAATATGTTGCTATTTTGCTGACTCAGCTCAACAAATTAGATTTCCTACAATTTAAATACATTTTATCATACCTTTAGCAGATTTCTTCCTCACTTCTGTAACCTTGTTAACATAACAAAAAACAATACTACACAAGTATCACATGGACCGTAAGATACCTAGCATATTCACCTTTAAGTACATGCAGGTAAACGTTCTTACCACCTTTACAACCACTTAACAGTGCTCACCTTTCAAACTGAGCAGGGCTGAACATGGTGATGTCACTGTAATTTTGTGTCTGCCCAACCAGCCATCAAGAGCAGCCTTAAAGGTAGCCAAACTAGTGCTTGTTTGATCTGTGGTAGCAACTTATCCCACAGACTGAGATTGTGTTCAGTTAGGAATCTATCCCCATAGCATGTCTTGTTTCTTTGTATATTTAGGTTGCTAAGGATGATGATTATAGAGACACTAGTTTTTGAGAAGAAATAAGGTCAAACAGAGACTGGGCCTTTCATGCCTCAGAAATTGAGACAGGTCACCTTGGAGCAACTGGTAGGTTACCAAGTATCAGAAGAGTTATGTTAATCTGTCAGGACATCTGAAGAATTTAAGGCCTTTAACTTTCTTGGTTAGAAATCTCAGGGACCTTTCCAGATGAGCAATTTGTACATACCAAAGGGGGCACTATGCTCAGTGCATCTGATAAGAATTCAGTAGTAGGATGACATCTTTTGATCTTGAAGACACCCTTTGAAAATTAACTAGGCCAGATAGAAGGATTTCATGACTATGCTGGAAATATGATTGATTGAGAGTGTCATCCACGCAAGTATTCATGTTTCCAGTCTCTTATGACCATAGCCATCTTATGAAAGACCTCATTTATAGCATATGAGGCAGAAACAGCTTTTTTGCTGAATGCTACTATGCTGTACTGTCTGCATTTAGCAGGAGACCATTTTCAATACACCTGCTATGTTCAATTCAGCACTTGCTTTAGCTGTTTAGCATCAGTGGATAAGTAGATAACATTACCCAGTTTGTAGTCATCAGCAAACTTGGTCTGCCAGACTTATGGTATGTTGGCTTGGGTAGGAGGATAACATAATGGTTAAGGTGCTTACCTTAAAGACACAAGGTGCAGGGTTTGATTCTCACATGGGGTAACTGGCTAGCCTTCAAATGGCCCAAAAGAGCAGTTAACCTAGTACTAATCTAATCTAAATCTCTAAAAATAAATTTCAAACAGGACAGGGCCTAGCACTAATGTCCATGCTACCTCAGTCGTTGCCACTTCAAATTCTGTGATGATGCCAGCAACATTTACAATTTGCCATCCAGCAGACAATGTATGGACTTTGTAGTAAGTTTGTCTCATTTTTAGCAGTTGCAACACACACAGAATATGGTCAAAAGCCTTTACCAAATAAGATAAGTAGTGCACACTGACTGACCGCTATCCACAGTCTCTAACTTTTTCAAAGAAGATTACTAGATACAGGGTACAACATATACCTCTCACAAAGTCACACTAGATTAGTTTCCAAAATTTTCTGTTTGTAAAACAGGTGCTCAAGACAAGTTAATGTCCTAAAACTTTATTCTATTTTCTAATAAAATATTTTAACCCTTGAAAGCATTTTTCAAAACTCTCCACAAAAAAGGGAATAACTAGTTGACTGGTAGATAGCTTGTTGTAAGTTTATAGGTTCACAAGGTAAGTATTAGGTAATTAATATACAGACCATTACAGCCCAGACAATAGTCAAGTTTTCTCCACCCTCAAGGAGAGCAATACCAGCTAGACCAAGGAGAGAATTTGCGGTTGCCCATCCGATTATCTTGATTTAATTTGAAGATGGCAAGGGTGCTACTCTACCTGATATGCAATAGATGTGGGGGTGTAGATTGGGAAATATACCTGTCGTATTAGCTTGTCTTATCTGTTAATGAAGATGAAGTTCCTTTAACCAGTTATTTCAGGTGCAATCTCTTCTACAAAGGAAATAATCAAGTTTTGGATCTTTCATGAATTGAAAGATTAGACACACAAACTGCTGGAAGAATCTGTAAGAGGCCAAGTACAGAGAGAGAGGTATCAGTACGTATAGATACTTTTATGTGGCTGGGGGAGTCTGTTCCATAGCAGGAGTTTAAATATACCTGCCCCTCTAAACTGTTCTGTTGATGTTGCAGAAGAGGTTTGGATCTCTAGACAAAGTATTTCTGATACAATTTGACTTGCTGATATGCAGTAAATCCATTAGTATTGGGTCAGAGGATGCCTTGTATGCCAGGCACAGGTCACCTTTTAGCAAGTCTGTAGGACACAGAGTATAGTGACAGGGCTTTGAGTCGGTCCATGTAGGACATGTTTAGGCTTTGTATCCTTTTAGTAAGGTATCCCTGTGGACATTCCACTTGTATGTATCAGACTGATACATGCCAAAGAAGGCATTATGTTCAAAGACTGGCCTAATGAGGGCTGAGAAAAGCTGGACAATGACATCCATAGATCTCAATACAATTCCTTTGTTTATAAGCTGTGCAATACAGAAGGACTTTCTTACAACAGACACATGTTGGCCAAAAGTTAGGTCACTGTCCCCATAGGTTCCCAAATCCTAAACAACTGAGTCAACACTTAGGGGTGTATTGTCAGTGCAGTAGTTCCCCAGGTTAGATGACTTCCCAGAGATACAATAATGCATTGTTTGGCATTCAGTTTCGGACCGTGATTTTGACACCAGTTATTTGAGACAAACCTTCCTGCAGGATAGCAAAGTCATTTGGGGTTTCAATGATTGCTCCTAGCTTGCAGTCATCTGCCAACTTAGTCAGCCAGAGCCCTTTGGTATTGGCTTTTACTTCAGAAAAGTAAATGCCAAACAGGAGAGGTCCCAGCACAGAATATATGTGTATAATTTTTGCCTTAATCCATTGCTTTGGTGTCCTTTTCAAAACAAGGTTGAGTAAGCATGACCTGTCCTTGACAAATCCAAACTGAAACGGGTCTAGAGTTTAGAGGTTCCCTATGTCCTGATTGACTAATTCCATGATGAGTCTTTCCACAGCTTATAAGGCTGGTCAGACTTATGGGTCTGTAATTATCTTGGTCTGTGGAAGGTCCTCCTCTATGCAGTGGGAATGACTGTAGCTGTTCTCAATTTGATAGGTGAAAAAGCTGTATGGAGGCTGATTGTAAAATGTTTAGCGGTGTGGCTAAATCTTGTTTCATTCTATATAAGTTGCATCTAGGGACATTGTCAAGACTCATCGATGCAGTATTTTTAGCTTTTGATGTGGTATGATGTAGAAATTTTTTTACTAAAATGACCTATTAATTTTTTTCACACTAATTTGAAACCATTGTACTTAAACCAATTAACAAAATCTAACCCATGTTGAAGCAATTTTGAGTCTGTGTAAGACTGAATAGTAGCAAAACTGAATTTACTGTCATCTTCAAACCTAGATAACCACAGACCAAGAGTGTAGGCCTGAAGGTCTGAAAAACAGGTGCCAAACAGAAGGCCCAACACACACTATACCCTATAGTACACCACTGATAACTCTTGCTTTCAAAAGTGGCACCTGTGACTCTAACCACATGGGTTCTGTCAAATAACCAGTTACCTATCCACTGCATAGCACAAGGATCTCGTCAGAAGAAAAATTCAAACGAGTCACATCTGCCTCAGGTGATGAAAAACTTCTTTATTAGCAGCTAACCAGATTACACAACATGTTGGCCAAGATGATCTCCTCTGGTCAACTTGTTTACTGACATCAACTTTTATACTGCAAGCAAAACAACTTTTTGTTACATTTCTGACCATTGACAGTTGGCTATGA
The DNA here is from genome assembly GCF_019279795.1 of Protopterus annectens. NCBI lineage: Eukaryota > Metazoa > Chordata > Ceratodontiformes > Protopteridae > Protopterus > Protopterus annectens. The sequence goes on along the minus strand of NC_056732.1, from coordinate 47,138,189 downwards.
AAAACACCTGTGGTAAACATGTTTATCACAAATCACCTCAAACCAACAGTTAGTACAGAATGTTCAGTTCAACAATGGTAGCTCAAATTTTCCAGGACACACAGCCTGCTTCAGTAAATTAACTCTTACTCGGCCGTGTGTCCTTATCCCAGGCTTCACTGAGCTATAACCAAGTCTCTCTATTCTGAAATGCAGAAAACAGTTATTATTCAGGTTCATAAGCAATGCTGCATTTTGTTCACAGATGAGGCCCATCTTTGGTAGGCATATCTCAACAAATAACTTGTTCACTTTGCAAGAGGAGGAAAAAGACAAATAACAGTATGTTTTAAAACTTTTTCTCTTAACATTTCCCCCCTGAAAACACTTTTTGTCTTTTTATTTCAGCAATATATGGTAAAAACTAAGTTTTTCTTTGCATACATTACTTCATTGGCAAGACAAACTTTTAAACTTCAAAAACATTTGCAAAAAGTCACATTTCAATGTATTCACTTTCACCAGTCTGTTGCAATTGCTGGTACATCGTCTTCGTAACAGCAGTATCAACCAGTCTTTGTAGAAGACCTCCGATACAGGGTATACAACAACAACCACATACCACCACGATAGCCACAGCGACTCCAACGGACACCAGGAAACTGCTGATGAGATGACTCCATTTTCCAAACCACGCTTGTAGAAAGTCTGTAAAGGGATTACTTACCCCAGAGTTCTCTGCAAATTCTTCGGATAACATTTCCAAACCTTTCAAAGCTCGAGTGATACTTCCATCAGGCGCAGTGTTGTTTGGAATATACGTAAAGTCCCAAACATCCTGCAAACTCCTCCTTCTTTGGCCAGGAGCATATCCAACGCAATTCGATTCTGCCATGACACCTGCGAAATGGCCTCCAGTTGTTCAGCAATTCCTTTCAATGCATCTTTGGTATAGTTCACAAAATGCTGCTGGTTATAGTAAATGTAGTTAATCCAGTCCACATTCTTATTAGGTTGAATCCAGACAAAGATGGATGTAAAACCAGCTGCTATTTGGTTTATTGCTTTGTATTCATCAGGTACACCTCTTGGTACACCAATGCTATTGATGTAGACACCGTTATCGAAGGATTGCTTCGGTGCCTCTCTTTTTCTCCTACTCAACCACTTCGGCTTTATTTCAGGTTCTCTTATGAAATTGCTTACCGGAACTGGGAAAATGTAGAATGGCAGAATTAACTTTACAAGTGCACAAGTTCCCTTCCAGGGAATCGTAAGCCTTGATCTGAGTTTGTTGTCTCCACATAACCACCATACGTCTGCTAGACTATGAGTTTGGTTCTCCAGAAATGGATTCTCATTGCCATTCACAGTATCATTGCAATAGTTCTGTCCCATATTGCCATAATTCTTCCCTGTGCCATCTCTGGAAATGCACATATACGAACCTGGATAAGAAATCGCTGCAGGCGGTTTCTCAACTTTGCTTATGACTGGAAAACGCTGAGTTTCATTTTTGCATTTATCTTCAGTTCTGTTGAAGAATAATTTCAACAGACACGTTAGGTTACCTTCATCTTGCACCAATGGGACTGTCGCTAGTTGCTATTTACCTTCAGCACAAGAGAAACAGTTCTCACGATGTGCCTCTCGGATTACTATATCTAACCCAAGATAACCATTCATTATGGTGTACGAATCCCGTCTCTAGTAACAGTTGTTGTTCTGTGAAGGCAAAATCTGCTTTACTTGTAGCAATTTTAAGGCTTTGCACTTTAAGTTGGAGGGTCCCCAAAGGATCAGTTCCAATTGGAAGAGACACTCCGATTCCATAAACTCCTAAATCACTTTCTTGTGGTGACACAATGGTTATAGTAATTACTTCGGTACCTTGGAAATGCGCAATTTTTATTCTTTGTTGCCTGCTTTTATCTTTCTCTGGTATCACTGTACCACTTGTTTCCCATCCATTCACATCTGTTGACCACCAAACATTTGACCAGGATGTGTACAGTCTCTATTGCACACGTATTTTGCACGAGTCAAGAAATTATTATTGTTCCATTTAGAACAGTCCAAAATTCCTTCACAAAGTTTCATCTTAAACACAGTAGTAACACCTGTTTGCGTTTGCAGCACCATCATTCCTTTTTCTCTTGCAACTGTTCCTTCTCGTATGGACATATTTACTTTCGCCACCAAAATCATCATCATGTGACAGTTTAAGTACCAGTTGAACATAGCCATCCTCCCTAAGGACTACCTCGCGCCGTTGGTTTCTTCACTGGGTTTGAGATGAACTAACCCCTATTGGGCTAATCCCCCTTTGTAGCCAGACTTTGCGCTCAGAGGTCCGGTGGAGTTTGACCAATATCAATGGCAGAAGGAAAAGTCTTGAGTTTTTTTACAGTGGGTGATATGAATCCACAAAGTCCTCTCAGCGATCTTTACAGCCGTAGGTGTCAAGATTAGTACTTGGTATGGGCCTTCCCACCTGGGGGATGACCAATTCTTTCTCTTCACAATTCGGATCCACACCCAGTCCCCGGGTGCCACGCTTAACAAGGTTTCATTCCTGGAATCTGCAAAGGAGTCACTGGTTACAAGAGACTTGACATTTAGCAGCTTCTTCATATAATCCGCTAGATCCTCACCCCCCTCACGTTCCGCTGGCAACAATCCTTGCCACTGCGGGACGTGATATGGTCTCCCAAACAAAAGTTCAAATGGTGTAAGTCCTTTGTAGGATGGTGAGATTTGCATATACAGGAGTGCCAAAGGAAGGCATGCAGTCCATGATCTATGTGTTTCTGTCATCAGTTTGCGGAGCTTACTCTTCAAGACACCGTTGTGTCTGTCCACCAGTCCAGCTGATTGGGGATGGTAAGCACAATGATACTTAAGATCAATTTGAAACACTTGACCCAACTTCTGAACAATCTGGTTAACAAAATGAGACCCATTATCACTGTAAATGCATCTTGGTAAACCAAATCGGGGAATTATTTCTGTAGTCAAAAGCTTTGCTACTGTTTGTGCATTGGGATGCTTCACTGGAAAAGCTTCTACCCATTTAGAAAAAGCATCAATAATGACTAAACAGAACCTTTTTCCCTTCGAGGGTGTCAATTCAATAAAGTCCACACAGTGTGTGTGGAATGGATATGGAGGGGTGGGGAATGCCTGCTGAGATTTTTTAACTCCCCCCTGAGCATGATACTTTGCACATAATAAACAAGATAAACAGAATTGCTTTGCATAAGTTGAAAATCCTTTACACCAAAACACCTTAGACATTATTTGAACCATTGTCTGTACTCCTACATGGGCAGGTCCATGGCTAACTAATGCCGCATACCTAAAAAGGTTTGAGGGTAATACCCTTTTGCCATCTGATGCCCTATACAACCCATCCTGTTGAGTGATAGCATATTTTACCCGACAACATTTTTCCTTCTGTGTTGTCAATGTTTGTGTTACTTTTAGTGTCTCTAAGTCTAAGAGGTGTCCGGGCTCTAAATCATTGTCATGTAAAAGCAAATCATTTTCTTGAGCTGCCTTTTTTGCAGCCATATCAGCAAAAGCATTTCCCCTGGAGACAGGATCTTTTCTGTTGGTATGTGCAGAACATTTACATATCGCTATCTGAAGTGGTAGTTGCACTGCATCTAACAATTGTAAAATTAAATCTCTGTGATTTATTGGTTTGCCTGTCGCAGTAACCATTTCCCTATTCTTCCATTGTTGAGCGAAAACATGTACAGTGGAGAAAGCATATTGACTGTGTATAAATTGTCACTTTCTTACCCTCCCCTAAGGTACAAGCTCGAGTCAAAGCCACCAACTCAGCTGCTTGTGCAGAATAAATGTTTGACAATCTTTTTGCCTCCAAAACTTCAGTTTCTGTGGTGACAGCATACCCTACTAGTGTTTTTCCTACAGTGTCCTTCTTTGCTGATCCGTCTACAAACAAAATGAGATCAGAATCTATCAATGGAATATCCGTTAAATCTGGTCGGGGAAGTACTTTGTCATGAATACTCTCTAAACAAACGTGTGGAGTACCTTCTTCTGGAGTTGGCAAAAGTGTCGCCGGATTAAGAGTAGTACATCTTTCTATGGTCATATGAGGCTGTGTCAGCAGCACTGTCATACATGACAAATGTCGACTAGGAGATAAAAAGGTTATCTTATCTTGCAAAAGTATAGTAGCTACTGAATGTGGAAACCGCAATTGTAATGGGTGAAACAAAACTAATGTTGCTGAGGCCCGTACTGCCATGGCTGCTGCCACTACAGCTTGAACACAATGCGGCAATGCCCTTGCAACAGGATCTAATCTGGAGGAGTAGAAAGATATCGGCCTCTGTTTATCCCCATGTACTTGTACCAGAACCAAAGTCATATATCCTCTCTTACAATCAACCATTTGTATAAACGGCTTAGAATAGTTCGGAAAACCCAAAACAGAGGATCCTGCTATCAATTGCTTAATTCTATTAAATGCCTGTATTGCCTTATTTATCCACTGTATATCATTTTAGCTGCCATGGGAGTGTCATAGATTAGTGCGGTCAATAGCCCTACTTCCTCAGCATAGTTAGGGATCCAACTTCTACAAAAATTAGTCACACCTAAAAAGGACATCAACTCCCACTTAGTCGTAGGCATAGGTGCCTCAAGAATTGCTTGTTTTCTTTTGTTCTCCAATTGTCTACCTGCCTGCGAGATTAAATAACCCAAGTACTTTACTTGTGTTTTCCACAATTGTAACTTTTCTTTATTTACTTTATGTCCTTGCTCAGCTAAAAAACTAAGAAGGGCTAGGGTATCCCTTCTACAACTTTCCTGCGTGGGTGAGGCCAACAAAATATCATCTACATATAACAGAACCTGGGTTCCTCTGGGGGAACAAACTGAGCTAAATTTGCAGCCATTTCTTGTGTGAATATTGTCAGACTCTCACAATAACTCTGTGGCAATCTGGTGTAGGTGTATCTTTTACCTTGATAAGTGAATGCAAACCAAAATCTACTCTCCGTATGTAGTGGTATGGAGAAAAAGGCATTGCTTATATCTATGACAGAAAAATATCTGTGCTGAGGTAGTAAATCATTAAGTAGTGTATAGGGGTCAGGGACCACCAGTGCTCTTGGGATCACAGCCGAATTAACTGCTTGTAAATCCTGAACCAACCTCCATGACCCATCTGGTTTCTTTACAGGAAACAACAGAGTATTGCAGGGTGAATCTGGACATTCAACAAGAATTCCTACCTGTTTTAGCTGCTCAATAACTGGCTTAATTCCTTCCTCTGCTTGTTTACTTAGCGGGTATTGGTGCTTATGAGGTCTAAAACCTGACTTTGGAGTTATACAAACTTTATACAAACTTCACCTGCTGTTTTCATCAGTCCTACATCCCCTTTACCTTTTGACCATAAATCTACAGGCAAGGCACTTAACGCACTATCTTCCTCTTGAGTTAGAAGGATTTGTCATGCCATTTCTGTTTTGTCATCCCTGAGGTGCACGCTTGGTTGTGCCCAAGTCACCCAATTTAATCTTTGTACCTGGATCTGTTGATCTTTCAATTGACTTTTGGACATTGTGTCCCAATTCGTTACCTTTTTTGCCAAATCTACCCAATGTGTTCCCACCGCTTTAGTAATTGAAATATGTGGGCTATAACCTGAGCGATATAAAGAACTCATTTCCTTAGTCAAAGTACAGGTCACTACTGTATTACCTTGCGTATCCCAAAACATATCATTCAAAATTATCCTTGCACGTTTGTGCTTAAAGAATTATTTTTCAAATTCTTTATCCAGACCAGGGGCCTTTCTATAGAACATTGTACAATGCAAGTGCACCGCAACCTGCGGTGACCCGCTCCTAGATTTACTTAAAGCTAGGTTGATCAAATCTGTATCAACCCTCCCCAGCCCGTTTGAAATCAAGTCCTGGCTATACCAGTAAAACAAGTCTTGTACTCCCTGTACCACCAAGCCATCCGCTAACCTTTTCGCCTCAATGCCTTTAGGTGTGGGAATTGCCGCTATTCCAAACGAATGCATCAAATCTCTTCCCAGCAAATTAACTGGACAAACTTTCGATATAATTACCCTACACCTAACAGTTTGGTTTGTTTGCGGATCTATGAACAATAGAGGATGAGACAGTGGTTCCTTATCGATTTTCCCATTTGCCGCTTTCACAAGGACAAACTCATCTGTTTCGCAGTTCGGAGGCAGAACTGCTGGACCCAAAAGTGTACGCGATGCACCTGAATCACATAAAAACTCCACTTTCTGGCCCTCAACCAAAAACTCTATCATGGGTTTTTGATCTAGATGCATAGCAATACCCAAATTTGCCAGGTTTATGACTTCACAGTCACAATCCCGCCCTTCCTTCTGAGTGTTCTGACATTCATCGCAGAGAGCGTCTGCCTCATCATCATCACAATCATTCTCACTTTCTTCTTCTCTACAATAATCACAATAATGAATTTGGTGCCTTCCTTTACAGTCATATAGTCATGAGGAGCCCTTGTTTGTAAGCTGTGGGGGATGTTGCCACTCTTCACAGTCGGCAGCAAAGTGCCCATGTCTACCGCATTTAAAACATTCTCCACATTTTAACCTCCCCTCATATTCCTCTTAATGTCCACCCGATTTATTTAACGTGTCCCATTTCAGGCCCCCACGGCACCCTTGCCCCCTTTGGTCCTGTACCAAGAATATACCACCATCATCCCCTACTGCTAACACTTGTACTTTCTTTTTCTTTTTTAAATTAAAGTGTCACTCAGCATGCCGTGCATATTCAAACAAAGGTTGCAGTCTACATGTTCTATGATCTACCATATGCTTAGTTATAAAACTACTTATTGGAGCCCTACAATCCTTAAGAAAAGCATTTTTCAATTGCTGTTCATACGGACCATCATTGGTCTGATCCTGCGGAATCATCATTCCACAATGGTTATTGAACACTTCTGTCAATCTTACAATATAGTGATCTACAGATTCATCATCATTTTGGATGCACTGATTTATTACTGTCCAATCTGCTCTTGGACGCCATTTATCAGAAATTCTCTTTAACAGATCAGTGACTCGTTAACACCCCAGAATTATGCTTTAATGTAGTGCCATCATCTGCCTTACATGTCCAAGTACCACAAACTAAGTGACAATCTGGACCCAGGATTTGTCGCACTACTTGTTCTATTTCTAAACCATTTAGATGATAACTTAAACGCATACCAACTACGTCCTCAGAAAACTTTTGAAAATTAACCTTGGGATGAGGAATACCATCTGTAGCTCATTTTATATTCTTTCTAGCCCAGGGACGATAAACTAAAATAGTTGGCTCTTGTCCAACATCCCCTGCTTGTGGGTTTGCAACTTGTATTAAGAGCTTCCGAGTAGTCAGAAAGTTTAATGGCCCAATGTCCTTGCCCTGCTGGTCCTGACCTTACCTGCATAGGTTGGTCTACCTGTTGCAAAGCAACCTTGGGTACTACGGGAATTTGCGGGTAAATTGGAGGGGTCACAACATTTCCTTGAGCAGCCAATAACCCACCCTGCTGTACAGATCCCACATCTTCAGACTGATATTGAGAAGGTTCCGCCGGTACGGCAGCAGCAATTTCCCCATACGGTGGGGCAGTTGCCTGCCTTTGTACCGCACAAACTGTATGCTCATCCTCCTTATCTAAAAATAAAGCTACTTTTCCACTTGGCACCAGTGATCCCTTTTGATTTATTTTTTTCTTTTTCCTGGCACTGTTTTTCTTTTATAGCTCGTCTATTTGCCTCTTCTAACTATTTTTGTGCTTGGGGAAATCCCAATTGTCTTTGCTTTTTAGTTCTAGTTCCTGCATCTCTTTTCAAATCTCTAACCAATTTTGCACAGGCATTCTTATTCAGGGTACCAACAAAATCATATTTCAACTTCCACTTTTTCAAAAATTTAACATTATTTTTGTTTAAACCTTTCATATACTTAGCATCAACATTTAAACAGGCATCACTGTCACACTTGCAGCAACTTGAACCCATGTTTCCCCTAGATTTATTATTTTAGGACTGTATCAAAGTTACTTTACAGGGCGTATTATAAAATGGGGCTATCTTAACGGGTGATCCTAACAAAATAATCTTAACAAGTAATCCTACCCACCCTTAACTAAAAATAAAACCCTTGTCGACAAGATTAAATTAAATTAAAAGAACATTTATTTTTCATCCTACCTGAACCAGATGAGACTCCATTTCACCTTTTCGTTCGGAAACCGTCCCTCAGATAGGGATCAGAGAGCGGCCGGCCTCCTCTCAATGACAAATCAGTCGGAGGGATTTCAGTCGAGGGAATCTTAAGATGAGAAACCCTCACCTGCACAGGTTTTTCGGTCTCTCTGTCAGTCTAATCCGTATCTTCATAGAGGTTTCCGGTCCGAAGGACCAAAATGTCAGAAGAAAAATTCAAATGAGTCACATCTGCCTCAGGTGATGAAAAACTTCTTTATTAGCAGCTAACCAGATTACACAACATGTTGGCCAAGATGATCTCCTCTGGTCAACTTGTTTACTGACATCAACTTTTATACTGCAAGCAAAACTACTTTTTGTTACATTTCTGACTTGACAGTTGGCTATGGAAAAACACCTGTGATAAACATGTTTATCACAAATCACCTCAAACCAACAGTTAGTACAGAATGTTCAAGAAGTATGGAATGTTCAGTTCAACAATGGTAGCTCAAATTTTCCAGGAGACACAGCCTGCTTCAGTAAATTAACTCTTACTCGGCCATGCATCCTTATCCCAGGCTTCACTGAGCTATAACCAAGTCTCTCTATTCTGAAATGCAGAAAACAGTTATTATTCAGGTTCATAAGCAATGCTGCATTTTGTTCACAGATGAGGCCCATCTTTGATAGGCATATCCCAACAAATAGCATGTTCACTTTGCAGGAAGAGGAAAAAGACAAATAACAGTATGTTTTAAAACTTTTGCTCTTAACAGATTTATATTCAGATTTACAAATCTGTCAATGCCTACATGGGAATGGTGTCAAAGGCTTTGGCCATGTCCATATATGCTGTATGAACTGTATAACAACTATCCACTGATTTAGTAATTTTTTTCAAAGAAATTGAGGCAGTTAAAGAATGCAGGACCTACTTTTGACAAAACCAAACTGATGAGGGTGCAGAATTAAGAGATTTTCAATGCCTACATTAATGAGGCCTGACATACTTTCTATAACTTCACGTATGATACTAGTGAGACTAACGAGTCTATAGTTACCAGGGATGATACTAGTGAGACTAGTGAGTCTATAGTTACCAGGGATGATACTAGTGAGACTAACGAGTCTATAGTTACCAGGGATGATACTAGTGAGACTAACAAATCTATAGTTACCAGGGATGATACTAGTGAGACTAATGAGTCTATAGTTACCAGGGATGATACTAGTGAGACTAACGAGTCTGTAGTTACCAGGGATGATACTAGTGAGACTGAGTCTATAGTTACCAGGGTGATACTAGTGAGACTAACAAATCTATAGTTACCAGGGATGATACTAGTGAGACTAATGAGTCTATAGTTACTAGGGATGATACTAGTGAGACTGAGTCTGTAGTTACCAGGGATGATACTAGTGAGACTAAGTCTATAGTTACCAGGGATGATACTAGTGAGACTAACAAATCTATAGTTACCAGGGATGATACTAGTGAGACTGAGTCTGTAGTTACCAGGGATGATACTAGTGAGACTAATGAGTCTATAGTTACCAGGGATGATACTAGTGAGACTGAGTCTATAGTTACCAGGGTCCATGTTTGGGGCATCCCTCTGTAATGGCATTACAATAGCAGTTTTCCAGGCTTCAGGAATGTAACCATTGAAGAGACTTGGATTAAGGAGATGACATCAGGGTTCAGACAGACCATATTTGGTACTGATAATTGGGTAACCCAGTACGTTCTCAGGGTCTGTGGATGAAATGTTTTTAGCATTTGAAAGGACTGAGAGAACTTGTTCTACACTTATGAAAGTGGTGGGGTGGGACCATGGAATCTGAGGAACAGCTATAACTGTGGAGTAAAACTTGTACTAAATTTGTCGGCTAGGATATTGGCTTTTCCCTTTCAGTCAGACTTTACAGTTATTGTGGATTAGCTGTGGACATTGCATGATGTTATTTCTTAACCTACTGACATGGGTAAAGGAAGATTTGTAGTTTGGTTTTAATGGATATTTTAAATTTATGCTCCACTTTGAGCTTCCTAATGGCTACTTTAAGCTCTTTACTAGTTTGCTTAAGTGTGCTCTTAAAGGTAGGTAGAATTGATCAGTTTCTTTCCTTCCATTATATAATTTGTTTATACAGGTATCTCACCATAGGGGGTTGTTTTTAAGAATTTCATTATATTTGGTGCTGGGAGGAACTGGCTTAGGAGTAGAACTATTTAAGTTGGAGTAGAAGTCAGGGGTATAGACTGCAGGTTGCAGTGGAATTTATTTAGGACGTCAAGTAATTCAAGAATGTCTGCTTTTGAGAAGGTCCTAAGCACAGAGGTATTTGCAGGGGAAGTGCCACCACTTTTAGAGGAAAAGGTCACTGATTAATTATTGTCCGGTTTAGGAGGAGAAAATGACACGTGGATATGTGCAAGAAGTGGCCAGTTTTATGATATTTGTCAGGACAACATCAACGTTGTGTGGGTCCTTGGAGGAAAGGTCAACTATTTGTATGAGAATGTTGGCTTTTATAACATCAAGGAAGCATACCACTTATTGCCAGTGTAGGTCAGTTTATTGATGGATATTTGAAATTCCCTAGTAGAAAGGTGGTGGGTTTAATGAGAATTTCAACTAAGGTATTAAGATGGTTATCATATTCAGAAGGGGGCATAGAGGGTTTTCTATAGCATTTTAGGGTGATTTACAAATTTAGGAGTGCAGAGTTGGTGTCCTGTGGAATCCATTGTGTAGTGATGTCCTTTATAGGTACCAACAACCCCCCCCCCCCCAACTGCCTACTGGTCTGAAGACATGAGAGGCACTAAACCCAAGAATAGCGGGAGTGAGTCTTCAAGCTTTGAAACCATGTTCTCTAACTTCATATTTATAAATGTGTTCAAGCTGGAGTTGTGTACAGTCACTTTTATTTGTCCTGAATTAGAATTTGCTAAGTTGCAAGTGAAATACTAAGAACTGAAAAAATTGAACGTACATTCACAGAATAAAAACAGTTCTGTACCTTCAGTTATTTCTGCATATACTGTCATATCACTAGCTTATGTCCTGTACCATAAAATGTCACCATCACCGAGCAGTTCTGCTCTGAAGTGACTCATTGCAGTTAGTGTGAAGTCATGTGGCGTGTTTTATGAGGAAGGGCCCCCATATGTGTAGATGTGCTGTATTAATAAGTTTGGGCCAAGAATGTTAAAAATGTCCAACTTACTAGGTAAAACACCAGTTGAATAAAATAGAACTGGCTAACTCCAAGCAAATATGCAGTAATGCTTGCCATGGTTTATGGCCAACTCCTTAAGACAGAAGATAAGTGACTCTTGTCTGGTCGAAGTCTATCCTTTCATACCTGGACATATGCATGGTCAGGGTCCTTTCATACCTGGACATATGCACGGTCAGGGTCCTTTCATACGTGGACATATGCACGGTCAGGGTCCTTTCATATCTGGACCTATGCACGGTCAGGATCCTTTCATACCTGGACATATGCACAGTCAGGGTCCTTTCATACCTGGACCTATGCACGGTCAGGATCCTTTCATACCTGGACATATGCACGGTCAGGATCCTTTCATACCTGGACATATGCACGGTCAGGGTCCTTTCATACCTGGACATATGCACAGTCAGGGTCCTTTCATACCTGGACCTATGCACGGTCAGGATCCTTTCATACCTGGACATATGCACGGTCAGGGTCCTTTCATACCTGGACATATGCACGGTCAGGGTCCTTTCATACCTGGACCTATGCACGGTCAGGATCCTTTCATACCTGGACATATGCACGGTCAGGGTCCTTTCATATGTGGACATATGCACGGTCAGGGTCCTTTCATATCTGGACCTATGCACGGTCAGGATCCTTTCATACCTGGACATATGCATGGTCAGGATCCTTTCATACCTGGACATATGCATGATTTAGGGTGGTAGCAGTTTGCAGGTCTGTGCTGAGAGTACAAAGAGGATTGTCCAGGGAATGATAATCGATGGCTCTATTTTAAGAGTGAAACAATGTTTCTATTATTACTGTGTACCACCTGTCAGTGTCTATAACACATCAGAAGGAAGAAGGGACTGTATGGTGGATGGTGATGTATGTATTCTTTTTTTATTGTAAGGGAAATAAAATACATAATGTTTTAAATTCAGGGGAGGAGAGTAATGGGCTGAGGAGATGCTGATGTTCTCAATTGTTTTTGCAATTGCTATTGTGGAAATTGACGACTCCCTGTGTCTCAATGCACTGGAGATGTAGATGTTGAGTGGAATAACACAGAGGAAGGATAAAACATTAGAAAATGTAAAGAAAAAAAACGTTTGCACTTTGGAAGATGTTTTAATGAACTACAAACCTCAATAATTGAGGAACCTGGTAGTGTTACTATCTGTACCTCATAACAGAGGGTGCTTGTTTCTCTCTCTGAATCTAAAATTGAATAAAAAATACAAATTTCATACTGAAAGATAAGCAGACATACAGATCTATAACATTAATGCTATTTATTTATTTTATTGTGGTGCAACAGGTAGCACACTCACCTTTGATGCAGAGGCTATGGGTTATTTTCCCACACTAAGATCATCGGCTGTTAACACTACAGCACAGGGGTTCTGCACTCATGAGTGTCGTCCTTCGGATAAGATGTTAAACTCAGGCTCCATCTGCTTAAGATAGTGGTAGCTCAGGTGTATGTAAAAAGATTCCACAGCAACTATCGAAAAAATAGAGGAAGTTCTCCAATGCCTTGTCCAAATTTCCCCTAATAGTATAAACACCACCTCTGCTCTCCCCTGAAAAGAGGGACTAACCCAGTTATCAACGGATGGATGGATGAATAAATAGATACATTTATTTCATACTGAAAGATGAGCAGACCCACAGATCTTCAACATCCATGCTGTGGACTATGTATTGTGCATGTGCACATAGAAGGAGATGAGTCAGAAAACACAACAGGTGGTAACATTGGGAGTGGAATGCTTCACTGTGCATTTGTACCTACTCAAGTTCACTAGCACCATAGATTGCTATATATAACGGTGAATCTTGCAGTCACTAGGGCTTCTTGCTTAAAACCCTGACCATATTAGGTTATCTTAGCTTGGTATTTTTGTTAAAAATTTGCCAAAGCAATAAAAGTATATGCAACACACTTGTGTAACTTGCAAACTGAATGGATAACAATGATTCTTTTTGACAATTCTCAAAGACTAGAACCACTTCTGTCCCTTTAAAATTCAGACTCAACCTGAAAAGTCGATTAAGATTGTTAATACACAGGGCAAACCTAATATGTGGGTGACTCAACTAAAGAGTTTCATGATTTTGATTAATCTGCCTGTTATGAGCCTCTAAGTCAGTTATTTTTATTTAAATTTGTTTACCTTGAAAGTCTGACTGGGACAGAGCCCATTTCAGAGGAAGCCCAAGGAAAATCGCTCCAGATGCATGTTGTTGGGATGAAACTGGAGCTCCTGGAGAAAACCCATGCAAATGCAGGGACGATATGCAGACTCCACACAGAAGGCACCCCAGCTTACAATCTAACTGAACCTCTTGCTCTGAGGCGACAATGCTAACCTCTGCACCACTGCACTGCCCAGTTAGCTGAGAATGCTAATTCTAATAGAATAATATAAACTCCTCTAAAAGGGATACATGCATCTAAACATCTGAAATTTGATAAAATGGCCCTGATTTTTTTATTTTATTTTATTGGTGAATACTAGTCTAAATACCCTGTAGGGCAATTTTATACTCAGCCAATAACCTGAGGCTAGACTTAAATCCTATAACATGAAGACATTAACCATTATGCTATTGTGACTGCCCTAATTCCATTAATGCAATCCTGGGCACCGCTGACTATCTTTATCCCATTTGGGCTTGCCTTTTATACCACTGGGCCTCCTGGTACTTTTAATCCTTTGATTAAATCCTTACTTGTTTATTCTTGTCATCGTCTTCTCAGTCAGTCCTGCAGGAACTCCCAGCTGTGTTTCACAGGTTGATCCACCCTGTTTCTATTTATCCTGCCCTGGGAATCCTCAATTTCTAAGCCTTTTGGACTTCTGGACTGTGTTAATTCCATTGAAAGCCTCCATTGTCCTGATGGGGCCCTTTGATTTTTTATTAATGCTGTCAGTGTCCTTGAGCCTGTTAATTGTGTGTCAGCATGTGTTTGTGTGTGTGTTTGGGTGGATCTGACACTTTTAATACTACTGTGGCTATACTGATTTTGCCAATTCTGTTTTGGCCCCCCTCATGACCTCTCAACTCTGCTGAGAGTCACTAACTCTATGAATGGTGCTGGGGCCCCCAAACTTGTAAATGTGACCCTTCTACTCTCTTCTGCATTTGCTTGAGAAAGCCATTAGTGTGAAACAATGCCTCACCAAGTCTCATAGTCACAAAGATGAACAAGATTGATTTTGGGAGTTGTTTATTGGTTGCCACCAAATTAAACATTTTACTTTGTCCGAGTGACTCAGTAAATGAGTGAATTTTTTGCTTGTATGTTGCACTGCTTTGATACATGAGATAGTTAAGGCTGAAAACTGTAATTATTTTTTATTGTTTCTGTTGCCGGTGAAATCATAATTCAACTGAATAGATAACATTTTTACAGAGACATGGTTAACAAGCAGCTTGCTTGTTTACTGAATCTTTTTGGTTCTATGGAGCTGGTCAGTTTGACCATCAGCTGCTTGGCCCACTCGTGTAGCTCAAATCACCTCTGAACACCATGTAATGGAAAGAAAGAGGGCTTGGCAATCCTCTACTACCAGAATCACCCCTGTCCTTGTTGAGGCTGTTGGGTGGAGCTTGGGAAGGT
The DNA here is from genome assembly GCF_019279795.1 of Protopterus annectens. NCBI lineage: Eukaryota > Metazoa > Chordata > Ceratodontiformes > Protopteridae > Protopterus > Protopterus annectens. The sequence continues at coordinate 47,123,079 of NC_056732.1, read as the reverse complement.
GGCACAGAGTGGATGCAGGGTCAGCAGCATCATAAAATATGAATGGTGCTCCAGGACTTTTCCTAAACCCTACCTACCATCAGAGTGCAGATACTAGTATATTTTATGATAGGTGGGCATGACCTCTGATGATGTGTGTGTCCTGGACCCTAGAGCAGCCATGCCTCCTCAACTATCCCGCATGCCTTTTTTTTGGCAATGTCTCTGAACCTTGGCTGCCTCCTGGCTTCAGTGAGAGACCTGCCCTGACCAGCTCTACCTCTCATCCACAGATGAGCATACCCTTTCCACCTGCCAGCTTCCCAAGTCACTAACTGAGTCCACCAAGGCCACGGTCAGGGATTTATCCCTTTATGCCACCAGAACTTTTTTGTGCGTGCTTTTTTTCTGTGCTTATGTTGATGCTAAAGTGATTTTTTTTATACACTGTGATACTGTCAGTATGATATGCCTGCTGGTTTGTCTCCTTATAGGTTACACTGAATGCGTGTATGTGCACAATAGCATACTGTGTCTCAGATTGTTAAACGTTTTCTTACCTTTTGCATGTCTGCCAACATGAATTGTTCTTAGCTGTGATGGGCTGGTCCATTAGAACTGGAGAATGAAACATAACAGGTGTTGGTATAAGTGATGCATTCAGCAGCCAAGGGGATTGCTCACACACACCTTAATGTCAGAGATGGGAGAAAGTGATGGTGGAGTGACTGGAATGGCTGCCTTAGTGTGGCACAGACATTTATAACATCAGTGCAAGTACCGGTCAGTCTTTGTATGTTTTATTGGCAGAGAAACATGCATATGTGACAGCCACATATGAAGTAAGAGGTCACGCATGTACCAGAGAAGGGGAATGGGGGGATGTCGGGGTTACTGAAGGTGGGACAGCAAGGGATGATATTAGAACAGAAGAGTGGAAAAGGGTGGGTATAGATTATGAGAATAATTAGGAGAATGTGATTGTGGTTGTAATATTGGTGTGGAGTTATCAGTCTGTTCTGGTAGCATAGCCCCTGCTATACAGCACCAGGTCATAGCACCCACATCTATTCAGAACTGTTCAGCACTGGTGGTTAAGGACACCACATATACAAATGCCGTAGATATAGCGAACTTGCTGGCTGACAGATTCAGCAAAAACTTTACCCCCTCTGTCCCCCCATCAGTAAATCAGGACATCCCCAGTACCTGCTGCCTTCCCCTTGTAACTAGGGGAACAGGTCATCACTGCTCTCTCAAAGGCAAAAAATACAGCCTCCATGGGGCCCAATAACATTCTAGGCTGCATCCTACGTGAACTCAGATAGGAACTTGCAGCACCACTAGGCACCTTGTTCAATCAAAGCCTGAGTACTGGCTTCATCCCAGCTGAATGGAGGACAGCTACTGTCATCCCTTTACACAAAGGTGGCGTGTCCTCCGATCCAGGAAATTATAGACCCATCAGCCTAACTAGCCTGATCTGCAAGGCCATGGAATGGATTATCATGGACCTCATTAACAAGGACATTGGCAACCTCCAAATACTTGATCCCACACAGTTTGACTTTGTCAAGGGGAGGTCATGTCTGCTAAATTTGGTCAACTTTGAGATGGTCACCAAAGCCATGGATGAGGGGAAGACTGTGCACATTGTCTACCTTGACCTGGCCAAAGCCTTTGACACTATTCCCCACTCGGGCATAATAGATAAACTCTCTCAGCTAGGCATCAATCCATATGTTACAGCTGGGTAGCAAACTGGCTCATTGATAGAACCCACGTAGACAAAATAGGGGAAGCCACCTCAAGCAGTAGACCTGTAACAAGCGGTGTACCCCAGCGTTCGGTCTTGGGACCTCTGTTATTTGGAATATACTTTTCTGAGGTGCAGGCCAAAACCAGTGGGCTATGGCTGACCAGGTTTGCAGATGACTGCAAGCTGGGTGCTGCTATTTCCTCTAGTGATGTGGGCATCCTCTAAGAGGGTCTCACTCAGACAAATGACTGGTGCCAGAAACATTTCCTCAAGCTGAATACCAAAAAATGCATCATCGTCCCCTTTGGGGAGAGTGATGTCCCCATAAATTATCACATTAATAACAAAGTCCTAAGCACTTAATCAGTTATGAGACATTTGGGTACCCAGGTTGATAGCAACCTGACCTTTGACCACCATGTTGCTTCCATTGTACGGAAAGCTTTTTACATGGCCCACCTCATAAGGAAGGGTATCTCATCCAGTTACAAGGAGGTCATAACAGCCGTGTATTCTTCCCTTATAAGGCCCATTATCAAGTACAATGCCCTTTTCGGCATGTACCTCGCAAAGCACATGCAGCAGCTTAGAGAGACCACAGAGGTTCCTCACCAGGAGAATCCAGGGCCTCAAACATCTACCATACAAAGATAGGCTAAAAGCCCTGTCCCTCTCATTTTCATACAGACTCCTAAGAGGTGACCTCTGTCTGGCATACAAGGTGTTCATGGACCCCACCTTGATGGGACTGCTGCATATCCACAAGTCAAGCTCCACTCAAGTAACCCACACGCTTGGTCTCAACCTGATCTGTGACATCAACAAGACTTGTTGGTGGGACAGATTTGTGTCCCAGAGACTCCCCCATCTATGGAATAAACTCCCTCTCCAAATCAAGCAGAGTGCCTCTTTACCCCTTTTCAAGCACAATCTGGATAATTGGATGGGAAACAGAAAATATACCTCTGGGATTCCACCCATGTCCCTGCTGGACAGTGGCATTGGGTGCTGATTTGTCTAAACATGGGCTAAACTCTTGGCTAGGCTTATAAGGGCCTCAGGGCCAATTGCCTGCTAACCTCCTATGATCTATGATAACTTATTTTGGGTCCCAAGAAAAAAATATTGTTGGCCCTAAGTGCACAAACTGATACCCCCCCCCCCCCACATTAGCTGCTTTAATTAGATCATAGATGATCAAAATGAGTTTTCAGGAAAATGCTTGTCTTTAATGACATTTGCTTCAGTTAGGCAATCAGGCTCTTGTATCAGTGGTCTGCCATGTTGGCAAATGTCCTTGGCAAGTCAGGATGCAGCATTATTTTTGCCTGTCGATTTCATCATACATATATTTATTGTATAATGGTGAGCCCAACCTTCTGATAAGCCCTGACAGCATTTCATCCATCCATTCATCCACTCAGAATATAATATAAGGTGAAGGACCAGATGAGAAGGCAAGACATGTGGAAAAAGCATAAATATAGTTGCAAGTATAGAAAACTTCTGGAAGAACCTCATGTTTATCAGGAACGAATACAGGAATGGTTAAGGAGAGGTGAATTCATACCAAGAGATAAAAGGTTAATATTGGTGACCCAAGATAGTGGAGTCTATATGATCTTGCTGAAAGCCATGTTCAGCGAACACATCTTCATCAGCAAATAAACGGGGGAAAAAAGCACTTGGCCTACTAAACACCACACAAACCTCTGAACCCTATAAAGTGGGGGGCTTCACCCCCCAACTAAATATACCAACTCACAGATTGCACTACAGTGGGGAAAACGGCAAATCCCTGATGATGGTCAAGTGCTTTTTTCCCCTGGGAAAAAAGTTGCTAATGTGGTCTTTCTCTGATTTCAGCGTTCACTGTTTATTTGCCGATGAAGACGTGTGTTGCTGAACACGTCTTTCGGCAAGATAATATAGCCCGATGATGGGCTACGTACAAGTTGGTTTACAAAGTCCATTGAACATGTGGGAGAAACAAACAAATGTAGGTTTTGTAAAACAGAATTGGAAACAGTTGCACACCTCATTGCTGATTGCGACATACTAATGACAGGAGGACTGTATACTGAAAGGCAAAATAATGTGGCAAGACTGTTGCACTGGGATTGTGCAAACATTATGGTGTTGAAGTGGATGAAAAACACTGGAAACATGAGCCACAAAACATCATAGAAAATGATGGTCTACATCACATGGGATAATCCATTACCAACAGTTCAAAAGATAGATGCTAGAAAACCAGATACAGTGGTCCATGAAAAGAAGACAAAAGTAACATTGATCACTGAAATCGCCATACCCAGTGACTACAGTGTCCTGCATACAGAGAGACAAAAAGTCAAAATATCAGGATTTGCGAGCAGAAAAGAGAGCAATGTGAAAGAAAGATACCCATATAGTTCCAATAGTAGTATGAGCAATGGGTCTACAATCATATTTAGATATGCTACCAATACATGTAAATCCATATGAATTGCAGAAAGAGTCATTACTGGGTAAATTGTGGGTGCTGCGAAGAGCACTTTTGGCTAACATCAAACAGTGAAACAATACTAATTTCATGAACTTTAATCATATCTTGACTTAGGAATGGGGTCCATTCCCATCATGGTATTAGAAACCCAAAAGATTTGGAGAAATTAAAAAGGCAAAAACCCTCTTATTTCCATTTTTGCACATGGAGTCAGGGTATCACATCAACAGTGACCATCATCTACAGACAATTTTCATACTCCTGGGTGGCTAGCCCTGCCACAGTTTTTCCATAATCTGCACATGTACTCGCACATAAGGTCAATTTAAAGTGTCCAGCCCACCTACTGCATGGCTTTTGAATGTGGGAGGAAACCGGAGCACCCCAGAGAAAACCCATGTGAACATAACCCTGATGTTCATCGTGCATACAGCTGCAGTCATAACAGATGGGTTCTCCTGCCATCAGGCGGGTCCTCGGTCGGCCGAATTCCAAAGTCTAGGTCCGGCGTCGGTTGTCGTCGCTTCTTCCCTGATGTCAGTGCGCGGGGGTATAAAAGAACCAGCCGACGCCATTTTCTTCAGTCTTTCTTGCCGCGCGGTGCCCGAAGCAGAAGCAGTTCGCAAGTGCCGGTCGGCCAGCTCCTGAAATTACAAAAATTTTGAAACTGAAGTCTTCTTGAAAGCTAAGTACCCCGTTGGGGAAACTTTTCTTGCCTCAGACCGATGTCAGACAAAGTTAATAATTGTATTTCATGTGGGAAGCAAATACCGCATAAGGATTTCCATTCCCTCTGTATTCCTTGTTTAGGCCCAGACCACGACGTCTCGGTCTGTCGCTTTTGTTCTACATTCAACAAACGCGCCATTAAGCGTCGGGTGGAGTTCGCCCAGCATTATTTTGGCAAAACATTTAACTATATTATGTCGTCGGATACTCCGACTCCAGTTTTGTCTAAAAAGCGCAAAGATAAGGACCGACACACGAGGTCCGCGGCCTCTACCGGCACCACGCCAAAGCCGACTACACATGGTCCGGTTCTCAGCGAGGCGCCTACGCAGCCCCTGACTACCAACGACACTTCATTGGTGGTGTCTCCTGTGCCCGAGGTAGCAGGCTCCTCGGCCCACACCCCGACTACAGATACCGAAGCCACTCTTGGCGGTGAATCTCAAAATGTGGACAGGTCTACCTCCTCTCAAGGTGTCTTCAGACCTTCCTCTTCTTTTTCCATCAAGGCTTTCACTAAGTCTAAAGCAGCCATGCATTCTAAGAGACAAGCTACACAGGGCCCATCTCCAGGCCCCATGCCTAAAAAACAGATGCTTAAAATGGCTGAGGATTTAATTACTCTTATCAGGGGTTCTCAACCCCCCCCCGGACAAAAGACCCAGAGTGGAGGAAGAATCCCCCTCCTCTGATCAGGGCTCCATTATTTCAGAGCACTCTGATGATCAGGAACATTCTTACTCCCCTTTTGAAGACTCTGATGCAGAGGAGTCCATTCCCTCTGTATCCCCGCCAGAGGATTACTCATTTGGGGAAACTTTGCATACCTTAAGGGAACACTTCCATTGGGAAGGCCAAGATTATTCAGATTCCAAGAAAAGGCTTAGGGAATTTCTCTTGCTACCTCAGCACAGGCCTTTGGCTATACCTCCTGTCTTGGACATACTAGAGGATGTGTACTCGGAGGCCTGCCTTAACCCGGATTCTCTACCTCCAGCCCCAGTCAAGCCTGACAGGTACTACAGGGTTCCTGACTCACACCAATTTCTATACAAAAGCCATGCTGCTGACCCAGAAACCATCTCACAGGGCCCCAAGGGAATTAAGGCCTCCACTGCTAAAAATCCATTACCTTCCAAGAGAGATTTCAGATCCTTAGAAAGGTGGGGAAAAAAGGTATATACCTCGGCTACCTTAACCATGAAGGCATTAAACTGTCAGTTCCATATGCTAAAATACCAACAGTTTTTGTTATCACAATTGAAAAGTAAAATGTCACAACCTGAACAACTAGACTTGAAGGAGTTGCAGGATTTGATGCATAGTGCAGAACAAGTGGGTAAACATACCTTACAATGTGGTTTTGATGCTCTAGAGGCCTCATGTGGAGCTGCTGTTACAGGATCAGTCATACGTAGACATGCCTGGCTCAAGGAACAAACCTTGCCTGATCATGTCAAAGCTAAATTACTAGATGCCCCTCTTCAAAAAGATGTATTATTTGGTGCTAATACTGAGGAGGTATTAAGGAAAATGGAAGAAAAGGCTAAATCAATGCAAACTGTGAAAGATTTTCTACAGGTACAACCCCCACGTTTCAGTAGAAATTGGCCTTCCAAAAATTGGTCCTTTCCAGCCACGGACAGACCTCAAAGAGGCAGATACAGGCGCCCGAGGGGCAGAGGACAATCCCAAGGATCCTTTAGAGGCAGACAATGGCAAGCTCCTACACAAAGAGGTGGTGAGGATAACTCGCAATCATTCAGAAAGCAAGCCCAATGACTTTCCCCTTTGCATGCCAAGCAATACTCAAATGGCAGCACCCTTAGGCGGAAAACTGGCATTATTTTCAAAAAGTGGGCATATTGTCACAAAAGACAAATGGATCCTGGACATTATAAACAGAGGCTGCAGATTCCATTTTCACACCCTTCCAAAAATGAGAGGCATGCCAAACCTGCCACACAATCAAAGGGCAGAGGCACAAAGGCAAATTACAGATCTCGTAGACATGCAAGCTATTCAAGAGGTACCTACGCACGAACAAGGTCAAGGTTTTTATTCCAGACTATTCCTGGTACCAAGGAAGGGAAAAGATTGGAGACCTATTTTGGACCTATCCATCCTAAACACATTACTACTCGTACCAAAATTCAAGATGCTCACTCTACAGCAGCTTCTTCCCATGCTGGGCAAGGAGTCTTGGCTGGTAACATTGGACCTCAAGGAGGCATACCTGCATGTCCCAATCAGACAAAATTGCAGAAGATAACTCAGATTTCTTGCAGGTTCAACCCATTATCAATTCTCTGCATTGCCCATTGGCTTATCTACTGTGCCCAGAGTATTCACAAAATGCCTGGCATCAGTAATTGCCTACTGCAGACTTCAAGGGATACAAATATACCCCTATTTGGATGACTGCCTGATCCAAGTGGACAGCAAACACATTCTTCTGAAACATCTGGCTTATGTACTAATGTTGTTGCACTCTCTGGGATACACAGTCAACAAAAAGAAATCAAGGCTAATACCCTCTCGGAAAATAATTTTCCTGGGTGCCAACTTGGACACAAACACCCAGATGGCCTACCTCATGCCAGAAAAGCAGGGGCAACTAACTCAATACTTCAGAGCACTAGCAAATTGCACCAGGCTGACTGCAAGGAAAATCCTGCAGGCTCTGGGATTCATGGCATCTTGCATCTTGCATCTTACATCTTACTAATCCCATGTGCAAAGCTGCATATGAGGAAACTTCAATGGTACCTGAAAACCTACACAGCCACAGTTTGGAAACAATAATACCACTAATTCCATGTCTGCAAAAGGAATTTCTGTGGTGGGCTCAAGCATGCCAAACAAACACAGGTCTCCCATTCAGCAAGCCTCAAGCAAATCAAGTCATCACAACAGACGCCTCGGACTACACCTGGGGGCGCACATGACAGATCGGTGCATTCAGGGCAAATGGTCCCAAAAAGAAAAGCACCTTCACATCAATCAAAAGGAAATGCTAGCAGTAATAAATGCTATTATAGCTTTCAAAGACCTTCTGCAACCAGGTCAACTATTAATAAGAACGGACAACACCACAGTTATGTGGTGCATAAATAAACAGGGAGGAACACATTCATACCCCCTATGCAGACTGGCCATGTCACTTTGGAACATGGCCATGGACTTACAAATTAAACTACAAGCACAGTACTTGCCAGGCAAGGAAAACACGCTGACAGACAACCTAAGCAGAAATATGACAGATCTACACAAATGAAAGTTGCATCCTCAAGTTTTTACAGAGATAATCCAAGCATGGGGAAGGCCAGACATAGATCTCTTTGCCTCCCACAAAAATCACCAATTGACAAAATTCTGCTCAAGGATTTTCCATCCAAAGGCCTGGAGAGTGGACGCTCTGTCTTTCAGTTGGACATCAATGACAGTTTATGCCTTCCCACCTCTTCCTCTGCTGCCCAAAGTTCTATTGAAAATCAGAGCAGACAGACCAAAGATGATTCTCATTGCTCCAGACTGGCCAAGACAACACTGGTACCCACTCCTGAGGAGCCTGATGCATTCCCCACCATGGACCCTGCCTCTAATGCCTCTTCTCCTGACTCAGCACAGCTTCAAAACTCTTCACAGTCAGCTAAAAACACTCATTCTAGCCGCATGGAAGATTCCTTAGCATCACAACAGACCCTACTCTCCAAGGAGGTGCAGGATGTCATTTTGGAGGCCAGAAGGCCGTCTACTAGGAAAGCTTACTCCGCAAAATGGAAACAGTTTTGTGTCTGGAATGAGAAAAAGGGCCAGGATCCTGGAAAACTGAATTTACCTCAAATACTACAGTATTTAGCTGAGCTGCTAAGCAGTGGACTTTCATTCTCCTCCATCAAAATCCATGCCTCAGCCATTTCTGCAGAATACAACACTGATCCACCCTTATTCTCTCACCCTCTCTTAAGACAGTTCCTCAGAGGGGCTAAGAATCTAAAACCCCCGAGGAAACAACCAATACCTGCTTGGGATCTCAATTTAATTCTGGAAAAACTGACCTTGCCTCCTTTTGAACCAGCTGCCTCATCAGATTTGCAATATTTGTCCTGGAAAACAGCTTTCCTTCTGACTATTACCTCAGCTCGTAGAGTTTCAGAACTACAAGCTCTCATGGCTGTGCAGCCTTTTATCATCTTCCATCAGGACAGAGTTTCCTTACGAACCAACCCGTCCTTTATGCCAAAAGTGGTATCCAGGGTAGCTTTGAATCAGGCCATACACTTACCTACCTTTTATCCTAATCCTCAAAACAAAGGGGAGAGATTACTACATTCCTTGGACATCCACAGACAACTGCGTTATTATTTGGACAGAACAAAGCCTTTCAGAAAATCAGAACAGCTCTTTGTGTCCTATGCTATAGGAGCTCAAGGAAAGCCAATTTCCAAACAGACAATCTCAAAATGGATAGCCCACTGCATATGCTTTTGCTATTCTTTTCATGGCAAAACTGTACCTACAGGCATCAGATCTCACTCCACAAGGGCCACTGCTACCTCTGCAGCCTTTCTCAGAGGAGTTCCTACCAAAGATATTTTAGAAGCAGCCACTTGGAGTTCTGTGCATACCTTTTCCAAGCACTACCACCTTCCACTATACTCCAAATCTAGAGCGGGCTTTGCCACTGCAGTCTTGCAGGGCATTCTGGCTCCTCCTAGTTCCACCTAGTGCCTATCACCCCTTTCTTAGCTTTGGGATTCTACCCATCTGTTATGACTGCAGCTGTATGCACGATGAAGTTTTGTACCTACCATAAATGTAGATGTTCGAGTGCTAATACAGCTGCAGTCCAGGTTTCCCTCCCTCCTTCCCCTCTTGGGACAGGCCTATTGGCTGACATATCCTCATGCAACCAGATTGGGGTATTCATTCATGATGTATTTGCTTGCACTACTGTATTTTGATTATATGGCATTGCTTTATTACACTAATTTATGTATTGCCTTCCTTCTGGGGGCACCTGACATCTGGGGCAAGAAAAACTGAAGAAAATGGCGTCAGCTGGTTCTTTTATACCCCTGTCGCACTGACGTCAGGGAAGAAGCGACGACAACCGACACCGGACCTAGACTTTGGAATTCGGCCGACCGAGGACCCGCCTGACGGCAGGAGAACCCATCTGTTATGACTGCAGCTGTATCAGCACTCGAACAGCTACATTTATGGTAGGTACAAAACTGTACTTTAACAGCTTTAGTAGGGAGCATCATTTAGAATGAAATTGCAGTCAGTTGCCAAAAGTTGCACTGCCACAGTATTCATCTTTTTATTCTAGGGTTCATTCTTTACAGGGCGGTACTTGTCCCTTTGGCTGTGATCTCAGCAAGATAATTCTGATTCTCTGAAGGCTTTAGCATATGATTAAACAAAGAAACAAATTATTCTATCTATAATATGTTCCGCACATGTCTTGAAGGGTTTCCTGCGTTTTCTTTGCCATGACGTGTCCATACTAGAATTTCACATACTATGTCCAGTATTAAATTTGTGTAATTATTGCCATAATCTCCAGGATGTCCTTCATGGATGCATCTGCAGTCATAACAAGTGGGTTGTCCTGTCGTCAGGCAGCCCTGCAGTCGGCCGGATTCCAAAGTCCGGGTCCGGCTTCGGCTGATGTCGCACTCCACCCGACGTCATCTCTGTTGGTCTTCGGGTATAAAAGCATCAGCCGACGCCATTTTCCCCAGTCTTTCTTGCCGCGTGGCGCCCGAAGCAGAAGCTGTTCGCAAGTGCCGGTCGGTCGGATCCAGAGATTACTTCTACCGAATACTACTTCGAAGACTTCTAAAGCTAAGTACCCCGTTGGGGACTCTTTCTTGCCTCAGCCGATGTCAGAAAAAGTTAACAATTGTTTAACCTGTGGGAAACAAATACCTCATAAAGATTTCCACTCTTACTGTCTGCCTTGTTTAGGCCCAGCCCACGACGTAGCAGCCTGTTCGGCCTGTGCCTCTTTCAACCGACAACGCTTAGGCGTCGGTCGGAGTTTGCAGAACAGTTTTTCGGTTCTGATTTTGCGTACATTATGCCGCCGGATCCTCCGACTACCCCAAAACGCAAAGATAAAGACCGACACTCGCGGTCCGCGGTTTCGGCGAAACCACGGTAAAGCAAACATGAGTGTCTCGGTTTTGGCGAAACCGAGAAAACTGCTCAAAGTACAGCTGAACCTATTCTTACAACTGAGGCCCCTGCTACAACTCTTGAATCGACCTCAGAAATTTTACCCACTACGGTGGCTGACTTATCAGACACCATCCCTTGGATGACTCTACCCCAGCACGTGGTGCTGCTAGGCCTCCAGCCCCCATGTCCATTAAGGCCTTCGCCAGGGCTAAAGCAGCCAAGACTACTAAAACAGTGCCTGTTAAACCCCCACATCCAGGCCCTCTTCTAGTTCTCAAATGCTTTCTTTGGCAGAAGATTTAATTTCTTTAATTAGAGGATCTCAATCTCACCCAGACAGGGCCTCTCAGCCCCCAGAGAAGAGACCTAGGGCAGAGCCCCTGAGCCAGTGTCTTCTGATGATTCTGCTGATGAATCAGACATAACTGACCAGCCTGAGGCTCCCTTCTCCAATTTTGAAGATTCTGATGCTGAAGAATCCATTCCAGCTGCTTCCCCACCAGAAGAATTCTCCTTTGGGAAAACCTTGCATGCCATGCGAGAACAGTTCCAATGGCAGCAACAGGATTTTTCAGACTCCAGAAAAGACTTAGGACCTTTCTGCACCTCCCACAGCACAGGCCCTTAGCTATACCTCCTGTTCTCTCTGTGGTGGATGATGCTTTCAATGATGTTTGCTCCGCTCCAGATTCTTTACCCCCAGCCCGTGCCAAACCAGACAGATTTTACAGGGTGCCAGATACTCATCACCACCTTTACAAGGCCCCACTTGCAGACCCAGAAACTATATCCCAGGGTCCCAAGGCAGTAGCAGCGACCACAGCTAAAACCCTATTCCTTCTGAAAGGGAAGCAAGGTCACTAGACAGATGAGGTAAAAGGTCTACACTTCAGCTACTCTCTCAGCTAGAGCTTTAAACTGTCAGTTTCACATGATACAATACCAAGAGTTTATGCTTGATCAGTTAACTAAAAACTAACCACTGATGAATCTCTTGATAAGAAATATGTATTAGAGATGGTAAATAACATACAACAGGTTAGCAACCATTCCTTAAAATGTGGCTATGATGCACTGGAGGCTTCATTTAGATCAGCCATGACAGGCACAGTGATAAGAAGGCATGCATGGCTAAAGGAACAAGCTTTACGGATCATGTTAAAGCTAAGTTGCTAGATGCTCCTATGGACAAGACAAGTTTGTTTGGTACACCTGCCCAGCAGGTTATGAAGAAAATGGAAGAAAAGGCAAAATCTGTTCAAACTGTTAAAGATTTCTTGCAGGTTCAACCCCAAGGTTTAGCAGGAACTGGCCTGCCAAAATTGGTCCTTTCCTGACTCCACAAAATTTCAAAGGGGCAGGAATAGACGTTCCAGAGGCAGAAACCAATCCAGAGGAGGTGCCTACAGAGGACGACAGTGGCAAGGTAACAACAGAGGCACAGACACAGCCACTGCCACTACATCAGCACAACCACAGTGACTTAATCCTAAATCCGCCTACCAGGGAACAAATAGCAGCTCCTCTAGGCGGAAAGTTAACCTTATTTTCAAAGAACTGGCACTACATAACAAAAGACAAGTGGATTTTACAAACCATAGATCAAGGTTACGGTTTCACTTCCACACTTTACCAGTCAAAAGAGGAATGCCAAATCTACCTCCAAATCAAAAAACAGAGGCTCTACGCCAGATAATGGAATTAGCAAACATAAGAGCTGTGGAAAGAGTGCCAACAGCAGAACAAGGAAAGGGGTTCTACTCCAGACTATTCCTAGTTCCAAGAAAGGAAAAAAGTTGGAGACCAATTCTCGACCTGTCCACCTTAAATACATACATCATTGTCCCAAAATTCAAAATGCTGACCCTACAGCAACTTCTTCCCATGCTGGGCAAGGAGTCTTGGCTGGTAACTCTAGATCTCAAGGAGGCATACCTGCACGTCCCCATTCGACCAATCTGCAGAAGATACCTCAGATTTCTTGCAGGATCAGAGCACTATCAATTCTCAGCATTGCCCTTTGGCTTATCTACTGCGCCCAGAGTATTCACAAAATGCCTGGCATCAGTAATCGCCCATTGTAGACTACAGGGAATTCAAATTTACCCATACCTGGACGACTGCCTGCTACAAGGGGACAACAAAAGCAAGCTGACAACAGATTTACAAAGGGTCATTTACTTGCTACAAGGACTGGGATACACAGTCAATTTACAAAAGTCAAGGCTGATACCATCCCAAACAAGGACATTCTTGGGCGGAATTGGACACAGTACAACAAATGGCATTCCTGACTACAGAAAAACAAAAGAACTTCCTCTTTACTTCTTGGCACTAACAAAACTGAACAAGTTAACAGCAAGAAAAGTTCTGCAGGCCTTGGGCTTCATGGCATCATGCATAATCTTGGTCCCATTTGCCAGACTACATATGAGGAAACTACAGTGGTACCTAAAGAATTTATGGTCCCAACACAGACACAGTCTAGAAACAGAAATCCCACTAATTCCATGCTTAAAACAGGAGTTCCTATGGTGGGCTCAGGCATGCCAGTCAAACCCAGGCCTACCCTTTCGCAGATGTCAACCAAGCCAGACCATCACAACAGACGCTTCAGACCTAGGATGGGGGCCCACATGCTGGACAAATGCGTGCAAGGATTGTGGACACAGGATCAACTTCACCTGCACATCAATCTAAAAGAAATGCTGGCAGTAAAACTGGCAATCCAAAAGTTCAAACCATTTCTCAAAGAGGGCCAGTTGATGATAAGGACAGACAACACCACAGTCATGTGGTACATCAACAAACAGGGAGGCACTCATTCATACCCCTATGCAGAATGACCTTGGAGCTGTGGACCCTGGCACTCAGCTACAACATTCAGTTACAGGCAATATTTGTACCGGGAAAGACAATACTCTAGCAGACATATTAAGCAGAACCACCGGATGCCCACGAATGGAAGCTGCACCCGGACATCTTCAAGACCATCTCGAAGAAATGGGGAATGCCACAGATAGACCTATTCGCATCACCTCTCAATCACCAGCTCAAAAAATTCTGCACAAGGACATTCCACCCACTAGCATGGAAAGTGGACTCACTCTCCTTCAACTGGAAAGGCCTAACAGCATATGCATTCCCACCTCTTCCTTTGATACACAAGGTACTACTAAAAATCAAGGAAGAACGTCCAAGGATAATCCTGATAGCTCCAAACTGGCCAAGACAACACTGGTACCCACTACTGAAGAGCATGTCTCGGAACAATATGTGGCCAATACCCCTGATGCCTTTGATGTTAACTCAGAACAACTACAGCATCATACATCCAAACCTAAAACGCTGCAACTGACTGCATGGAACATCACATAGCAGCAGCTAATCCAGAACTTTCCCAAAGAGTTAAAGACATTATTCTTGAAGCACGCAGACCTTCAACAAGAAGGAACTATGCTGGAAAATGGAAAAGGTTTGTCATTTGGAGTACGGAAAGAGGAAAAGATGTGTCAAACATAGATATGCCTAACATTGTGGAGTATCTGGCCGAAGTTCTTCATGCAGGCCTGTCCTACTCCTCGATCAAGATACATGCATCAGCTATTGCAGCAGAATACAGCTTTGATCCACCTGTTTTTGCGCACCCTTTGCTCAGGCAGTTCCTCAGAGGAATCAAGAATGTAAAACCTCCAAGGAAACCACCATTACCAGCTTGGGATTTAAACTTTGTGCTAGAAAAGTTGACACTATCACCCTTTGAACCAGCAGCAACAGCAGACCTACAACACCTGTCATGGAAAACTGCTTTCCTACTGGCAATTACTTCAGCAAGGAGGGTTTCAGAACTACAGGCCTTAATGGCAGTGCAACCCTTCCTAATCTTCCACCAAGATAGAGTGTCCATGAGGACTAATCCTACATTTATGCCCAAGGTGGTATCCAGAGTGTCTTTAAACCAGGCAATCCACCTACCTACCTTCTTTCCCAACCCACAAAACAGAGGGAAAGAATACTGCATACCTTGGATGTACATAGACAGCTACGCTACTACTTGGACAGAACAAAAATAGCAGAAAGACTGACCAACTTTTTGTAGCCTATGCAACAGGAAGGGAAGGAAAAGCTATTTCCAAACAGACAATCTCCAAATGGATAGGAAATTGCATACGATACTGTTACTCCTTCCATGGAAAACCAATTCCACAGAACATAAGACCTCATTCTACAAGGGCAACAGCCACTACCACAGCCTTCTTACGAGGAGTGGCAACCAAAGACATTATTGAGGCGGCTACTTGGACCTCCGTGCATACATTTGCCAAGCATTATAATTTGCCTCTATATTCCAGATCCCGAGCAGGGTTTGCCACTGCTGTACTGCAAGGGATCCTAAACACACCATAATCTACTTTTATCCTCCTCCCTAGTTGGCTATGGTATTCTACCCACTTGTTATGACTGCAGATGCATCCATGAAGGACATAGTACAGTTTTGTACCTACCATAAATGTAGATGTCCGAACTGGATAGCATCTGCAGTCAGGATTACCCTCCCTCCTTCCCTCTGTGGTACTCCTAGGGTGTTTACCCTCCTAATAGCTAGCTGTTGGGGAGTCTTTATGGTGTATTTGTTTGTATATATGTACATATATGCTTATTGTTGTGTTTACCTCTATCTATTTGGAAACATTGGCATCTATCCAAATTTTTAGCCTGCAAGAGGGCTACTGGCATCTGGGGCAAGAAACACTGAGGAAAATGGCGTCGGCTGATGCTTTTATACCCGAAGACCAACAGAGATGACGTCGGGTGGAGTGCGACATCAGCCGAAGCCGGACCCGGACTTTGGAATCCGGCCGACTGCAGGGCTGCCTGACGACAGGACAACCCACTTGTTATGACTGCAGATGCTATCCAGTTCGGACATCTACATTTATGGTAGGTACAAAACTGTACTTTTTCATGCTTGTGTTATTTGGAAGTCAATGAAAGGAGTTGTAGAACTACAAATAAATGCATGGTGTGTTAGCAAGAGTAGATGAAGCGAATTGTCATGTCTCTGCTTTGAGCAGTGGCATGAATAATTGTAGCACTACTTCTACGCTGGTCACCGAGTTACATTTTTCTTCTTTAAATGATTTATGTTGTGTTATAGCTAGATTATTAAGCACTATAACATATTACCATCTTTTCAGTTAGGTATTGT
Organism: Protopterus annectens; assembly: GCF_019279795.1. Classification (NCBI taxonomy): domain Eukaryota; kingdom Metazoa; phylum Chordata; order Ceratodontiformes; family Protopteridae; genus Protopterus; species Protopterus annectens. The sequence continues at coordinate 47,106,723 of NC_056732.1, read as the reverse complement.
ACTGTGTACTATTTGGAAAGGTAATGGGGACACGAGACCCAGTTCCATAACTGAAATGAATAGGCTACGCGACGTTTCTCACTTTTACAAGCTGACATTTATTTCTTTTCTTCTGATGTAATTCAGAAAATCGAATAAAATACTAAATTGTCTTGTGGTACCAATATCTTCTCTAAGAATAATGAAGATCCGGAGCTCACATTATAATGTGAAAAGTCATCTCTGCAACTCTGCTCTGAAGTGGTGTTTAGTGAGCCACTGTTACTTTATTTTATTTAACACAGAAAAAAATAAAAAAAGAACACTAGCCCCTTTAGTGCACTGTTTCAGTTCTGGCCAATTCTGCACTACATTTCACAGACTTTTTTTTTTTTTGCATACCTCTCAACTGTCAAGATTTTCACAAAATGTCCAGATTTTGGCCTCATATATTTCATCTGTTCCTCATCTGTGTTTTTCTGGCAAATCACTGAGGACTGAAGTCAGTAAATAATGACATACATTTGAGTTTCAGACTTTATAAACTTCAGGAAATGCATGCTAACATAAATCCTGTTATTCTAGCAACTTTTTAAGTAAAAAAAAACAATATTTAAATTCTGCCTCTATTTTTGGGCCTTTGTCTTTCCATTGTTTTAGGCTTTGTCCAGAGTTGTTCTGCTAAGAAGTTGAGAGGTATTTTAACAAGGGCCATAGCTTGACTAAGCTCATCCATATATCATATGCACACTGAGTAGGAAACATGATTCTAGTTACCCCAGGCTATACGCTGTGTAAAAGCAGTAGAATATCAAAACAGAATATCATAATAATAAAGGAAATACAAGCACTTGGATAAGACAATGGTTAAGTCATCTGCTGTGACACATTCAGTGCTGAGACTTTTGAAATTCTGAAACAGGTCGGTAATTGTAAAAGTGGAAGTAGCTGATGGAGTTTGATTGCAGGCTAATGCAAAGCACAAGTTGCAGTAAACTTTTCTGATGACGTAATGACTGCAGTGAAGATGGTAGGGGTGCAGGCAGCCCCCAGTTTTCGATGGACTATGTCCTTGAAATGCCTGTATGAGCAGAAGACTGATTAGTAATGGGGGTGGGGAGGGAGAATCTAGGCTGTGGTGAGACTAGCAGTTGTGTTGTAGAGTGCAGCTCCACTAAGATCCAGGTTCCTTGCTACAGCACTGCCTCAGTTATGACTACAAAAATCCACATGTGCTACTACCATATCTCTCACCTGTCCAGAATTTTCTCTTACATGTTCAGTTTGTCTCATAAAGTTTGTGTTTTTCTGCCAAATCACTGAAAATTGAAGTCCATATATATTGGCAGGTGTTTGAGTTTCAGACTTCATAGCTTTCACAATATGCATGCTAGCACAATCCTTTTATTTAAACTTTTTAAGTTTGTAAGAGCAATATTTAAAATCTGTCCCTGATTTTGGGCCTTTGCCCCCTATTGTTTTGGCTTTTTCCTGAATTGTTGCACTAAAAGTTTGAGAAGGATGTTTACTTCTACAAGAAAACACATCAGAAACACCTCTGGAGTACAGCTGGGCATGGGGTGGGATTACTGCCAGTGTTAGGTTGCACATTTTATGAGTAATTCTAGCTTTCCCAGTTATAATTGCATTAGATGTTTAATTTGTTTTTTTAACAGAGTACAACAGGATGTCCTGTTGGCACCAATTCTAATGACAGAGGAGTGATCTAAAACTACATCTCCAGTGCAGCTGAATGCCCAGTAAGTGCTCAGATGAGCAAAATCAGTTAGTGGGCCAGCAGCAGTACTGTAGAATGAATATGTACAGAGGCTGCAGGTAGCCGTTCAGCTATGATACAGTCTGTGTTATGAATGTGATGAAAAACAAGTCTGGATACTGCAGAAAAAAAGCTGACAATATGTTGCAGTATTGTTGAGAGTGGGAAGCCCAGCCCCTCCCCAAGTCCTTCCACCCTTTAGCAATGTTTGTTGCAACTAGTCATTAAGGTTTATTTATTTGCAATAGGAGCGGCACTGATGAGCTTACAGTAGGAACCTCCACCTGCGACACATTCTTAGGTACAGCTTCAGTGAGCCCTTTGTCCAGGCACAATTCAAATCAACAAAGAAGCTCAGCCAAGGATAAAGCTTCCCAACAGAAAATGATCAGCCTCTCATAATCATTTTTTTGAGGAAGAAGACACATGCTTTGCTTTTCATGAGCACAATGGGATGTCCTCAGCTTGTTGTAGAAACATGACAAAAACAGGTGGCATTCAGTCTATACTCCTGCATCAGCATTGGACAGCCACAGTGCAGTTCTCCCCTGGCATTGTTTACTGACCCATGTGTCCCCCCATGGTGAGAACGCTGTGGCCCATTTGTATAGTGGGGGTGGCATCATTTTTGAGGTGGATCAGGGTTTTCTCTTTATGTCCTGACTCTCCATGCATTCTTGTTAGGGTTATAGGGGATGGCGGCAGAAGGGGTCTTTGCACTGCATACCACTCCTGCAGTTCTCTTTATCAGTTAGCCAATCCCCTCCTGTAGATCTCGTGATCCCTAGAGGATTCTGCTACAAGTAGGATACCTAGGCGCATATGCTCCTCCCTTTCCCCGCAAAAGAGTCGAACAGCCTTAAGTCTTGTCATCCTTCTCCTCCCCACACCAGCTCCAAAAAGTATCTCACCTGGGTCATAGTTAGGGCTTTATCTCTCTATACCAGTGGGGGTGCTGAAGCCTAGGGAATATTAAAGGGTCACCTGGGCCATAATTAGGGTACTGTCATGGAGAGTATATCTGTAGCATGCAGTAACTGAGTGGAGATGTGCGCTCAACTCTGCCAGGCCTGTGATGGTAGCTTGTTCAATGCTTCTCAGGAAGCACTGCTGTAGACAGCTGTGGTGATGTAGAAATGTACGTCACCTGTCAGGTGTGAGCTTAGGGCTTATTAATGTACACTTATCCCATTACCAAGTTGTACCATAAGGGAATGACTTCTGATTGCTGAAGTGCCATTGGGTAGTTCTCCAACCTGGGGCAACTGGAGTATGTTTTAAATGTGGATCACCATAGTCTAGAGAGGGTAAAGACAGACGTCAGGCTGATGAGATGCGAATGGCATTCAGACGAGCAAAACAGGAATAAGGATTGGATCGCTTAAGCGTCATTCATGTCTGCATGGATGACGGTTGTTCATGGGCTGTTCTTACCTTTAACACCCTGCTGACATAAGCCTAAGGCCTCATGGGACTGTCTTCCTCAGGAGGGATATTGTGGGGATGAAGTGGATAGGACTTTTAGAGGAAGAAATAGGCAGGACAGAAACAAATTACTTGATGGCTGGCAAACGTGGTGGTAAAAGCGACATAAAAGCAATAATATAAACTTGAAAAGGCCAGCCAGTTTAACTGGATACATATCAGTTAAACAATGAGTTTCTAATATATTTTAGTAATAAAAAAGTATGCAAACAGGTAAGCAGAAAACTACCTCATCATTTGTGGCAAATCCGCAGTACAAATATTATAGTATGTTAGAAAACAATGTGATTATAACTGCTTCAGAACTCATCTTACTGATAATTGACATTTCTGTTCAAAATGGACCTGTTTTAGAAACTCATCTAAGTGTCATACTATATTCTGTTTACTGTGTTCCATGTGCCACTACGTGAATGCAAGTGCCTAACGTGTGCTTTGTAATACCTCATTTACTGCACTACTGTTTATAGGTTCATAGATTAGTACTAAGCTAACTGCCCATATGAGCCATTTTAAGCCTAGCCAATTATCCCATGTGAGAATCAAACCCTGCACCTTGTGTTTGTAAGGCAAACACCTTAACCATTAGGCCACCCTCCTAATCTTTTGTAGTAAATCTGTTTTTTTTTTTTTCAAATATTTATATTTACATGTATATGTGATGACATGCTTCTTCACTTGGTATATTTTTGTACTATGCTGTCTGTTTGCTGCTAAATAAAGATCCTTCAACTTTTGATGCCTGTGTTAAGGCAATATTGTTTTACTGCTTTGCTTTATGTACACCGTTTGTGTACCTGACAAAGATCTGGCTGAAAGACTTTGGACTAGTCTGTTTATATATTAAAAAAACAAATAATCATAATATAATATAGCCAGACTCTCTCATGAGTCACTCTGACTTCCAGAGTGATCCCAAGGCAGCAACTGCTATCTGTAGAATTTACAAGGCAAAGTAGGGAACAGAAGTAGGTTGACTGGCCTTTTTTGTGTATCACTCACACACACACACACACACACACACATGAATACATACCTCCAGACAATTTGAGTCCCTGATCCATTTACTTACATGTCTGTAGGAGGAATCCAGAACATACAGAGAAAACCCATGCAAACACAGGGAGGACATGCAGACTCTGCACCGAAGGCACCCCAGCTGAGAAAATAACTAAAGAGCCTTTAGTAAACAGGCAGTGACAAAGAAAACTGCATCTACAAATAAACAATTCAGATCAGCACTACGATTTATGATCTGACCCTAATGTTTAGCTTTTATTGAGCGCAGTCTTAATTTGTATTTCCAAGAGTATATAGGAAGCCATTCAGAGATGAAGCTTTACACAGGCGATTATGATTGGGCTATCGATCTTAACACACGTGTACGAGACATCGATGCCAAGAAATTCACCTCTGGAGTAAAATCTTTGTATCCATGTCGAGAACACATAATATATAGTTACAAGCACATGGAGATTTATCTTCTTCGTGTACTATAAATTAATCAAAAGTAAGATGTATAAAAAAAAAACAAAAAACTCAGTGTTGCCTCTTCTTTTAAAGCTGGTTAAGCAGTGGGGGAGTAGTTGATCTTGTATTTCCTTTGGTAAGGGAAGCCGTTTAACTCAGAATGTTCTGTGTAGTTTAGTAGACAGCATACAGAAACAGTAACTGAAACAAAGCTGTTTCATGCTGTACTGCTAATTTTTACTGGTCAGTGCTGTCTGCTTTTAGTGCAGACACAACCTTCACAGTGCACAGGGATGCTTAATTGTTAAGCACCCCTCTAAGCGTTGCTAACGTCAGGTGTTGTGTTATAGGAGCACTGAATCAGTTATAAGCTAGCCATTTTTTAGCATAATCATGGCACCCCATCCACTACAAAATGTTTATATGCAAGGAACTACAAGACCGTCATGTTTGCAGTCAAAACACACACAATACAAAGATACCTACTATGTGAAAACGACAAACACAACACAAAGATACCTACTCTGTGAAAAGGACAAACACAATACAAAGATACCTACTGTGTGAAAACGACAAACACAACACAAAGATACCTACTCTGTGAAAAGGACAAACACAACACAAAGATACCTACTGTGTGAAAACGACAAACACAACACAAAGATACCTACTCTGTGAAAAGGACAAACACAATACAAAGATACCTACTGTGTGAAAACGACAAACACAACACAAAGATACCTACTGTGTGAAAACGACAAACACAACACAAAGATACCTACTGTGTGAAAACGACAAACACAACACAAAGATACCTACTGTGTGAAAACGACAAACACAACACAAAGATACCTACTCTGTGAAAAGGACAAACACTGAACCACTAGACCTACTATTTTATTCCCCAACTAAAAATCATGTACGCTAATGGATTGATTCTAAAAGGCTTGCTCAGTGTAAGTGACTTACTTTAGTGTGAGGCCTCTCTATGAACAGGCTTACACGGGGGCAGGTTCCAAAAGACTTGTTCTGTGATTGTTACTTTCTGAAATGTGGTTTGAAGCTTGTTCCTAAGCTTCATATTGTTCTTATGATTTGTGTAAATTTGTAAGAAAATTGCAAGATTCTGAGGATGTTTATAACTGCACCACTAGTAGTGAAAGCAATTTTTAATGAGGACGAGTTTTATACTTGCAAAGAACTTAGTTCGGATAATGATGGCATGAGTAATTAGGTTTTAAAGCTTCCAAGTGGTTTTATACTGCCATTTAAAAACAACCAAAATAAATTTTCTGTTTCTGTAAAAATGTTCTTAGCCGGACAATATAATAAATGGAAAGCATTAAAAGAATTAGCACTGAACAGATTTCTAATAGGTAAGTCATCTGAATCTGATAAAGGTAATAATATAGTTTTATTGACTTAATGAGCAATATTTCATGACCTTTAGGTAATATTTTTTGAACTTGTTTACCCAAAGACTAGTGGTGAAGATTATGTACAGGCTCAATTTGAATTTAAATGCTGCTTTGGGGCTATTTTATCATAAAAGTGTTAATAATGTCATTTTATTTAAACCTAGGATTTGAGTATTTTATTGCCTTCCAAAAGCACAAAAGTATAGCTGTCCATCTCTGGGTAGGCCTGTGGCTACCCAGTGGCTGTGGAAGTTATTTGGAACAAGTTGAGAAGGTAATCCATAAAGTACTTTGTCCTTATGTTTGTAACCTTATATCATATATGTGACTGTAGAATGCTGACTTATAAGGTGAATGCACTTCAATGGAGAGTTTGGCATAATGGTTAAGGTGTTTACTTCACAGATGCAGATGACTGTGTTTGAGTTTGATCTCTGGTTATTGGCTAGGCTTGCAATGGTCTGCAGATTGATAGGCTGGTATCTACCTATGGACAAAGGATATGGGTTTGTTACTACTGATGGTGTTTGTGTTGGAACAAATCCCATTCTGATGGTCTCAAGGCTATTTTTTATTCTTTAGATTATGCTCAGAACTCGTGCTGTATTACAGCTGACTGAATTTTAAGTCATATTTATTTATTATTATTATCCTTTGTTGACTGGGTTAGACTGACTAGGGAAGTAGTTGTAGTATAGGGAACCCCCCCTAGGAAGTAGTAGTATAGGGAACCCCCCCTAGGAAGTAGTTGTAGTATAGGGAACCCCCCCTAGGAAGTAGTTGTAGTATAGGGAACCCCCCCTAGGAAGTAGTAGTATAGGGAACCCCCCCTAGGAAGTAGTAGTATAGGGAACCCCCCCTAGGAAGTAGTTGTAGTATAGGGAACCCCCCCTAGGAAGTAGTAGTATAGGGAAACCCCCCTAGGAAGTAGTTGTAGTATAGGGAACCCCCCCAGGAAGTAGTAGTATAGGGAACCCCCCCTAGGAAGTAGTAGTATAGGGAACCCCCCTAGGAAGTAGTAGTATACGGAACCCCCCTAGGAAGTAGTAGTATAGGGAACCCCCCTAGGAAGTAGTTGTAGTATAGGGAACCCCCCTAGGAAGTAGTATAGGGAACCCCCCTAGGAAGTAGTAGTATAGGGAACCCCCCTAGGAAGTAGTTGTAGTATAGGGAACCTCCCCTAGGAAGTAGTAGTATAGGGAACCCCCCTAGGAAGTAGTAGTATAGGGAACCCCCCCCTAGGAAGTAGTAGTATAGGGAAACCCCCTAGGAAGTAGTTGTAGTATAGGGAACCCCCCCTAGGAAGTAGTTGTAGTATAGGGAACCCCCCAGGAAGTAGTAGTATAGGAAACCCCCCCTAGGAAGTAGTTGTAGTATAGAGAACCCCCCCTAGGAAGTAGTTGTAGTATAGGGAACCTCCCCTAGGAAGTAGTTGTATAGGGAACCCCCCCAGGAAGTAGTAGTACTGGGATCCCCCCTAGGAAGTAGTTGTAGTATAGGGAACCCCCCCTAGGAAGTAGTTGTAGTATAGGGAACCCCCCTAGGAAGTAGTTGTAGTATAGGGAACCCCCCCTAGGAAGTAGTTGTAGTATAGGGAACCTCCCCTAGGAAGTAGTTGTAGTATGGGGAACCTCCCCTACTCTTTTTGACAGGTGCTGTGGGATATTTTACATCCACCTGAGCTTCCACAAACTCAAGCACATGGAACCTCGGTTTAATATCTCAACTGCAGATGACACAGTCAGGAGTGCAACCCCCCCCCCCACCCCTCCACCATGCTGTACTGCAATGCCAGCAATGCATCTACCTAGTGTGGGAAGAGAACCCATAGACTTCTAGTTTTCCAGCACCAAATGGAAGTATGCTACTGTTATACCATTGACACATTTTTTTCATTTTGCTAATTGCTTGCTTAAACAAATTAGGGGCATGCTATGGGTGTCCACTTTCCTGTTTCTTATGCTAATTTTTTTATTGGTTTCCTTGAATTGCAATGGTTATAATCATGGATTTTCTCGGACAAAGTATTGTTGGGTATTACCAATTTATTAATGATATTCTGTTGATTTGTAGGAGGCATACACACACATGATGTTCTTGTTTTAGAAAGATTTTTATACACACAGGTAATAATAGATTTGGATTAAAATGTATTCATAATGTACAGATGGATAGTACTAATTGTTGGATGTATTGTTATATGGTGATAGTAACAGGATTTGTACTGAATAATATAGAAAGCCCCAGTAGCACTCTTTCCGTCTTACATGCTTCTAGTTTTAATCCTTATATACTTTAAAATATTTGCCTCTTGAAGAGTTATGTAGGGGAAAAGGCTATGTATTAGGTGTCAAAATGTTGACAAAACAGTTTTAAAAATGTTGACCAGGTTCTTTTCAAGAGGATATAACTTGTATTGATGTTAAGAAAACTTACTGAAAAGTATATAATCTTTGCCTCAATCAAAGGCATGAGAATTATTATTATGGAATGAGGACCTTAAACTACACTTCTGATTTTCAGAAACTTTTTTTATCTTTTTGAACATGATTTGTTTTCTAATTCTGTAAAAAGGACTGTGGAGAAGTCTTGACAATTTTTGATGGATACTGGTAGCCTTAAGAATTTATTTATTTTTTAATTCTCCTTTTTTCATATAAGAAAGGTAAGAATATTTCTGATTACTTGGGCCATAATAACTTTGTTAGATCTGATTCTCAGTCTGTTAGACTTTTACAAAGCAAGGGTACTAACCCCTGTAATCTTCTGGTTGTAGTATATGTATGTGTGTGGTTAACAAATTTTCTTACATTAATCGTAAAATGTTTTAAATACTTAGTAACAATAATTGAGAGTCTGAAAAAATTCATCTGATTTGGTTTATATAAGTGAAACCAAAAGAAAATACAAAAAAGAATGTAAGACCATCTTAGATATATTAATACTGATACTAGTTATAATCCTGTTGCTATTAATTTTCACGAAAATTAGTCAAGGATGAGGTTCAGCCAGGTCTATATTATAAGATCGATGGTTGAAAACATCGAACACCATATGGTAGATGTCTTCAAACATCAAAGTTATAAAAACAGCAACAAAAAAAAAAGTACCCTAACAGGTTTAAGCAGGGGGGCAAGCCCCCCTGCACCCCCCCTGCTACTTAAATATACCAACTCTGAGACCGCACTACATTGCAGTAAAAGGAAATCTTCCCTTATGGAGATTTCCGTTTACACGTTCGATGTCGTGCACTTTCACTATTCTCATGTCGACAATATCAGCTTCGATATTGTCGGCTTTCGAGAATATAATATAGACCTGGTTCAGCCTCACTGTATCCAAACTTGTTTCAGAACTGCATTTTATACAACTGCGTAAATTCAGCCATCTGTGGTAGGCTATTTACATAAGCTTTGGGGGTCACTTTTAAGTCTGATGCGTTTCCTCCTGGATTTTATTAACTTACCTACTTCTGGATTTTATTAACTTACCTACTTCTCCTGTAATTCTCTTTGCCCTTGTTTCAAACACTTTGCATAGGCAACCAGCAGGTCAAGACATTACCTCAGCAAGTTGAAATGCAAATATACATTATTTGTAAATATTTTTTTGTTTATTTAAAAAGCTAGACTACTCCCTTTTACAATATATGAACATCTTAATAAGCTCTGTCTTTTAGAGTACGAAAGAAATGTTGACAAAGCAGCATCAATTACTGTTATTTATTCCTAATTAGAATGGTACAATCATGCAGTAGTTAGTGTTGCTTCCTTAGAGAATTTTGTGTGCTGGTTCATTTCCCATTTGGGGTGCCATCTGAGCAGAGTTTGCATGCCTTCAATGGGATGGCCTGGGTTTTTACTAGAGTTCTGGTTTCTTTCCACATCTTTATGGCATGCAAGTAGATGAAATGGCAATATTCACATTTTTGTCAGCTGTGAGTACATGTATGAGTAAAGGCATACGTGCACTTTGGACTAATATCTCATGTAGTCTAATATGTCTATTAAATAGTACCGTCTCTTTAAATGGGTGTAGCTATTACTGGGGATGTAGATCATGTGGTCATAACCTTACAGTCGTTCCCTATCTGTAAAGCCGAGGATGTGGATGCATACTTTTCTATATAATTTCATTTCACAGCATTCCTAACTGCACTTTATCAGAAGTGTATCTCTCTCTCTCTCTTTCTCTCTCTCTCTCTCTATATATATATATATATGTATATTTCTATATGTATATTTCTATATCTCTCTCTCTCTCTCTCTCTATATATATATATATATATATATATATATATATATATGGGTCTACTTTATTTCATTGAAAGCTCATGTCACATGACATACAGCACATGTCATAACCTTACAGTCATTCCGTATCTGTAAAGCCGAGGATGTGGATGTATACTTTTCTATATCATTTAATTTCACGTCATTTCTAACTGCACTTTATCAGAAGTGTATCTCTCTCTCCCTATATATATATATATATATATATATATATATATATCTATTTCTGTCTGTCTCTCTCTCTATATATATATAAATATATATATATATATATGGGTCTACTTTATTTCATTGAAAGCTCGTGTCACTGAATTTGAATTCACCCACACCAAATTGCTGAAAGCTTAAATTACTGAAAACTCATTTCACCGAATCTCATTTCACTGAAGTCAAGTACTGGCACTGTGTAGAGGCAAGTAAAAGGTATTTGCCCTTTTCCCCAATGTAGTGCGATCCTGGAGTTAGTATATATAGTTGGGGAGGCACAGACCCCCACATTGGGGGGTGTGGGGGGCATAGCCCACCACTTAGTTTGGATATATATTTTCTTCTGGAAAGACTTAGTCATTGGTGTTGTAAGTATGCATGTATATGGTTTAAAATGTATTGTTTTGAAGCTTTCGGTGAAATATAATATAAAACCAAACTAGGTGGGGACTACTCCCTACACCTGCAATGTGGGGGGCTGTGCCCCCCACACCCCCTAACTATATATATATTAAATCCAGGGTTGCATTACAGTGTACTTGCCTTACAGCACTCTACACAGTACTGGTGTTACACTTCAGTGAAATGAGATTCGGTGAAATGAGTTTTCAGTAATTTGAGCTTTCAGCAATTTGGAGTGGGTGAATTCACATTCAGTGAAATGAGCTTTCATTGAAACAAAGTAGACCCATATATATGTATGTGTATATATATATATATATATATATATATATATATATATATATATATATATATATATATATATATATATATATATATATACACACACACACTGCTGGGTGGCTATCCCTGCTATAGTAGTTCATCCATACCTCACACTTAGGGCCAATTTAGAGTCTCCAGTCCACCTGCTGCATGTGAGAAAAAACCCACACAAACAGAGGGAGGACATGCAGACTCTGCACAGAAGGCAACCCAACAGAGACTCGGACCACGGAACCTCTTGCTGTGAGGTGACAATGCTAACTGCTGCACCAGTATGCCGCTCTACATTCACAAACACTCACACTCTTCAGAAATCCCACTTTCGTTTTTCAACGAATGTTTGGAATTCTGAACGTTTGACAATCCCAGTGTGCAGTCATTTGTACCACCACTTGCAGTTCTTAAACAAAAGTGCATTCAACAAACTATATATATATATATATATATATATATATATATATATATATAGGGGTCTACTTTGATTCACTGAAAACTCATTTCACTGAATTTCAAAACACTCACACCAAATCGCTGAAAGTTCAAATCACTGAAAACTCATGTCACTCAATCTCATTTCACTGAATGTAAGTACTGTTGGGCAAATAAAACATCTATACCATCTTCCCCACTGTAGTGCAATCCTAGAATTAGTATATATAGTTGGGGGGAACAGCCCCCCACATTGGGGGGTGTAGCCTCCTACTTACTTTTGGTTTTATGTTTCAGCGAAATGAGATTCATAAATAAAAAAGCTAAGTAGGTGTGGGGGCTACACCCACCACATCCCCAATGTGGGGGGCTGTGGCCCCCAAACACACCCTAACTATATAAACTAACAAATACACACACATACACACACACATATATATATATATATATATATATATATATATATATATATATATATATACACATATACATGAATATATATATATATATATATATATATATATATATATATATATACACACACACACACACATACACACACACACACAGATACATAGAGATAGAGGGAAAGATAGACACTTTATTATAACTACAAACGGGTGATTGCAACAAAGAATTCACAGTGTGCCTAACTTATACTAGCATTCATACTATGACACCACTAAATATCCTACATTTCTGCATCTTCTTGCTTCTTTATTGATTCCTACTTTTCCACTACCTGATATCAGTTAAATACAGGTCCCTTTACTTAATCATGCCACTTCTCGGCTTATCTTCTGTTCTTCGTCTCATCCTAAGCCATCTCTCATCCTACTATGACTGAATAATATCTCTCAACATTTCTCCACTGCTGTGCCAACCACCTGTCCATACCTCCCTAAACTTTCCACACATCACAGCAAACCTGTTTAATGACACCCCTCACATTTACCCCAAATATAACCTGATTAACTCCACTTCCACTTAGATCAAAATAAAATTAAGTGGAAAATAGTCTCCAAGAACCAAGAATCAGTAATATCCCAATATACTAAAATTCTCATAGGAGGAGACATCCACCCTAATCCTGGCCCCACATGTCATAATCAACACCAAGACAATTCCTTTCCATGCACCACTCTAACCTCACAATGGTCAACCCTCACCTTGGTAATTTAACCTTTGTCACCATAAGTATTAGAAGCATAAGAAATAAAACTACTAAACTACATGCCTGGATTACCCAACACAGGCCTGATATTCTTGCTATAACTGAAACTTGATTTTAGCCCAGCATAAATGACTGAACTTACACCCTCATTATAATATCTTTCATAACAACCATATAAAAAAAAAGGGGATGGTATTGCCTCAATATTTCCCAACTACCACATTTCTTTTTATAACAAACCAATACCAAAATTCAAGTCAGCAGAGCTTCATTAAAATTATTTTCCTGAAAATAAACAAAAGTAAACAAATATGTAATTCTGTCCTTTACATTCCTCCTGTTAACAATACAGCTACACTAGAAGACATCATATATATTAGATATCCTTAACAATTCCAAAATAAAAAATACTACTAGGTGATGTCAGTATCAATTGGTTGGACATAACCTCTAACTCCCGTATATCTAGCATGAACTTATAAGGTTTCACACAACTAATTAATAGCCCCACACATTATAGTAAGACATCAAATTTCTTTTTAGACTAGATCCTAGTATCAGACCCTAGCAGATTCATCAGACTCCCTCAGAGACCATCTCCCAATTTATACAACCAGACATCTTACGCATGCACTTAAACAGCGTGTTTATGAAACAACACATAACCTGTCTAGGTTTAACACAGAAATGTTCATTATTACCCTATTAACTGGAACATACTAAACATCATATCCTTAGATTATGTTGTAAATGAATTCATTGCAACTTTCCTAAGTATGTAAGTAGCCTTGCACCCCCTAGAAGGAAGAGACTAAAAACAAATTATGCAGTTTGGCTATCCAAAAAGAATAGAATGCTAATGAAGGATTGAGAAAAAGCGTGGAAAGACTAGCAAAAATAAAAAGCATTACAATATCTCAAAAACTTCAGAATGTTCTGCAACTGTTCTAAAAAGCCAGTATTGGAAAAACCTCTGTCTCTCTCTCTTTTTAGTGTTATGATTACTGTAGCAACACACCAACAGAGTTACGTCAGTGTGAGAGCCTGCCATTTTGGATAATGGGACCACTCCCACTTTCCAGACTGTTATGGATAAAATTTTAGAATTGTATACCACCTGCTGCAAGTTTATCAGGATGGTGTAGTTATTGTAGATCAATATGTGTGTATGTCTCTTTAAGAAGCTATCCAAGGGCTTGCACAAGTGTATAAATTCTGTGCACGTGCGAGCCTGACTACCATTTTGTAGTAAGCTGTTGAGATGTAAGTATGCATGTGTGTAAGCTCTGCCTGTCAATCAGTTAATTTATATTTACTGATGCTGCTATCCATCCTGATGTGTTTCTATGTAATAAAGTATCTTAAATGAACTAGCCCACCTGCTTAGATGACATACTAGTAGACGAGATACTAGTAGGAGGTCATGGTGAAGCAGAGCATTACAGAAACCTCAGAACAGTTCTGGAAAGAGCACGTCAAGTGAATCTTACGCTTAACCCACAGAAGTGCAAATTCAGGCTATGAGAAGTCACTTACATTGGTAATTTATTTACCAGTTCAGGCCTATAACCAGACCCTTCTAAGCAAATAGCCATTCTCGAGATGCCAGCTCCAGACAATGTTCAAGCCCTGCAATGTTTTCTTGACATAGTTAACTACCTAGGTAAATTCATTCCAGACTTGAGTCCAATATCAGCACCACTTAGAGAGCTAACATGTAAAGATGTATCTCAGTCTTGGTTAGAGCAACACCAGAGAGCATTTGATGTCTTGAAACAGAGAAGAGCTAGTTCACCTATTCTCAGATGCTATGACATCCACAAGCCAGTTACTCTTTCATGTGATGCTTTGAACTTTGGTCTTGGTGCAGTCATTCTACAAGAGAATCAACCTGTTGCTTATGCATCCAGAACAAGCTGAAATGCAGTATGCTCACAAAGAGAAAGAACTTTTGGCAGTTGTGTTTGCATGTTCGAAGTTCAATGATTATGTGTATGGTAGACCTAGCCAGATGGAAACAGATCATCAGCCTCTGGTCACTATTTTGAGAAAGCCTATGCATACCACTCCAGACAGATTGCAACATATGATGCTGAGATTGCAAAAGTATCCTTTCAATGTTATGTACAAGAAAGGCAAACTTTTTTATCTTGCTGATGCATTATCTAGATCACCCAGAAGGACCACAGAATGGCATGAGAATGAGAGATTTGATTTTGAAGTTATGGAAGTGAGAATTTTTTTTTCTATGTGACTGGATGAGCTCAGAGATCATACAGTTGCAGATCCAGTTTTACAGAAGCTCAACCACTTCCTCAAAGAAGGATGGCCATCGAAGCAATCTAGTTCACCTCCAGAAGTGTAACCTTATTTTCCATACAGAGATGCGATTTTGTCAGAAAATTGTATTCTCATGAAAGGTCCTAAAGTTATTGTTCCAAAGTCTTTGCAACGAGAGTACATTACTATTTTACATCAAGGTCACCCAGGAGTAGACTCTACCATACGAAGGGCGAGAGAACTAGTATTTTGGCCTTCTATGTCACAAGATATCGAGAGAGTACTTTCATCTTGTTTTGTGTGTAATAGTACAAAGCCACATCAACAGAAAGAACCTCTTCAGTTGAACCAGATTTCTGAACTACCTTGGTCGACAGTAGCCACAGACATTTTTGAGTGGAATGGTCAACATTATTTGGTGTTAGTAGACTCTTATTCCAGTTGATTTTAAATTGATCTACGTCCCACTCTTGCATCCAATAGTGTCATTACGAAGAGGAAGCATCATTTTGCAGTCCATGCTAGTCTGCACAAAGTTATTTCTGACAATGGCACACAGTTTACAAACCAACAGTTCCAAAGATTTGTCAAAGAGTGGAACTTTACTCATGTCACGAGTAGCCCAGAATATCCACAGTCAAATGGATGGACAGAATGTGCAGTTCAAAGTGCAAAGCAGGTAAAAGAGAAGTCAAAATGAGACAATAGTGATGTTTTCCTAAATCTCTTGAATCTCAAAAATATTCCTTGTGATAAACATCTTGGTTCACCTGCTCAGAGACTTTTGTCGAGACAAACCAGAACTGCATTACCCATCAGAAGTCAATTGTTGGTTTCATGTGTCAAGAACAACAGGTCAGTGAAAGCCAATCTGTTGGAGAAGCATTTAACCCAGAAGTCCTACTACGATAAGACCAGTAAACCACTCAATCCATTAAGAGAAGGAGAAGAGGTAAGGATTCAAATGTCCAAAGGTAATGATTGAATTGGAGTTGTGAAGAACATCTGACTAGAGCCGAGATCATACATTGTGGGATCACAAGGAGCAGGATTCAGGTGAAATTGGAAGGATTTGATAAGGTGTCTGAGCCTGTACCACAGCATATAGCCTGTGACAAAGACTCTCTATCTCAGAGTGAGTTATCCACTGTTCCAGTTCCAGTGGAACTTCCAGAGAGTATCCCTGTTCCTGTGATGAGTCCTGAAGTTCCTGATATGAGTTATTCACTGAAGACTGTCCCTTTTGTTAAATCCAGTCCTAATTGTTATGTAATGAGATTTGGTCACATCTCTAGACCACGTTCCAGATACACAGCAATTTGGATATGAACATTGTGTTTGTTTCTAATGTCTATATTGATGCATGTCTAACTGCGATGTTATTTTGATGAGGGCAATCTTTTTAAGAGGGAGGATGTAGAGCAATGTGTGTGTATGTAACTTTAAGAAGCTATCCAAGGGCTTGCACAGGTGTATAAATACTGAGCATGTGCGAGCCTGACTGCCATTTTGTAGTAAGCTGTTGAGATGTAAGTTTGCATGTGTGTAAGCTCTGTCTGTCAATCAGTGACGCTGCTCTCCAGCCTGATGTGTTTCTGTATAATAAAAGCATCTTAAATGAACTGCCCTGCCTACTTGTCTTCCATGTACAAGGGGACGAGCGACAGTTATATTCAGTGTAGAGTTATCTGCATGACATACACTTTCATCATTAACCTCTTTTTTTTCCCCATTTTCTACATGCGGTCGGGGTGTTGTGTACACTTTAACCGTGCACTATGCTATGCATTCAGGAATAACTGATCTCTGGAGGGTGTGATGTAGGTAATATTGATATAGCATACCTAGAAATCATTCTATGCAGTGAAAGTGTGAAATTTAAGTTAGACAAAATTATATTACTAGCAAATAGTCCATTCCCCATGAAAATGTTATCCTTTAAATGACTTAGTGTAGTAGTGTCTTTTTTCCCTGTATTTTTCATGTATATTCTTCATTGACTAATATCGTAAAACAGAGTTATTCCAATAAAATCCAATGAAGTCCTCTTTAATATAAAATATTAAGAATTATTAAAGCCATCCTGTGGAACAGCTCAGTTTAAAAAAAAAATCTAGACTTCATAAAGGAATCTGAGTTATGCAAAGTTATGGACAAGTATGTACAAAAATAGCACAGGATACTAACAGTAAAATAAATGAATCATAAAAACATAATTTATAGCAGGAGTAAAAAGCTATACGACAAAGAAAGAGTAATTATGACATTGCAAAGAAGATAAATTGGTACTAATGGGAGACATTTGTTTATTAAAATGTTAACTGAAAGTTTCAAATATAGATCATAATGTTGTATTTTGTTTGTAACTGAGACAGAAAAAAAAATTGAAATATCACGATTAAGAATTATTCATGGCCGATGACTGCAGCTTTTGTGATTACTGATAAGTGCAGAAAAATACTCTTTTAAAGAGTCACTACTGGAGAAATTCCCCTTTCCACAGGTTAGAGTAACCCGCAAGTTAACTGTTTTATGTAGAAAGGCACAAGGGACAAAGACTCTAAAATGGGGCTGTGATGGGCTTTTCCTTACATGAGCAACGGATTCAAATTTCATTTCAGATTATTTTTTTTTAATTAGTGCATTTAAAGCTCCTGATGTTCATAACTATGACATGGAAGGACGAGATGGCATCTAACTTTCTAACAGAGTCCATCGAAGCAGGATAATCCGCCTCACTGCTGGCGATATGCCCAGATATGGTACTGTACAAAGTATTCTAAACTTATTTATTTATTTATTGCTTTTGTCGGCCAGGAAAGTCCAACTGGGTAAAAAAATGTCTTTTCAGTGGAGCCCCTTGTTGTAAAGCTTCACAAGATAAAGAACGTAATAATAGTGTGATCAATTATTTCAGCATACAATAATGAGAAAAAAACACGACTGAGCATACAATTGTGAAAAACCTAAAGTACTGACAAACTATATATGAATAGTCAGTATACAGACATATTATAATCGTGATACAGGCAAAACAATGATATGAGAAATCATACAAATATAGAGCAGAAGCAATGCTTAGAGAATCAAAGGTTTGACCCGCAGTATTTTATAAAAGTAGGGCAGTGGTAAAGGGAACATTCATGGCAATGTAAACTTGAGTAGAGGATGGTACAGTGTATGTAATACTACAGGGTAAGGCAGAAGGTTACCAGCCAAGTGGTCATTTTACAACAGAAAAGGACGCAGTAGATAAGGACAGTTAAAGTGAATAGCCAAGAGTGGTGCATGACCAAAGCCATGAGACCGTTAGGTGTTTCAACAGTAGTTTGAAGGATGTCAAGTTGTTAGTTTGTCAGAGTGAGAGAGACATGGAATTCCATACTTTAGAGACACGAGAAGAACACAGTGAGGGGGCGTGGCCAAGATGGCTAACTGAGAGTAACAAACGGTGAAAGCTCTGTGACTGAAAACTTTTCTCTGACAGAAAACATAATTAAAAATTTAAAATGTGGAGATATTTCTTAGCTAATTTTATTAACTAATAGTCAAGAGGAAAGATTTATAGCTTCAAGATGTCCTTCTATTCATATGCTGCAGTATTCATAACCTAAAGGAGTCTGCCTCCGTCTGACTCATATGTCTGGCCAGTATCCAAAAGACTTCATGCTACTGCAAGGTACGTGCTACGCTTCACAGCATAATGCATATGTTGGCCATAAAGAGATGTTGGGTATAAAGCAGATGTCAGCATAGACATACCTCAGAAGTTTTCTGCCTCCTGTCCAATCGCCTGCTCCAGACGTTTGCTCACTAGAACTGTTGAGTTTCAGTTACCAGATAAGTACCCATTGGGTTTTTTTTCTTCTTAAAATTCTTGCTGCTGCTTGTTTCTTGGGTTCATGTCAGCTAGGAAGGGCAAGTGTCAGTGTGGAAGGCAAATTCCACATAAAGATGCCCATGACCTTTGCCTCGTCTTTCTAGGCCCAGACTATGACCACACTGAGTGTTCTATTTATAAGTCATTTATCCCTAAGACCCTTAAGAGTCAGCTAGCCTCTTTGAAATTATTTTTAGAAAGCCAGTGCTTTAAGTGCCTAGCATGCGAGATGGATGTGACGTCAGGCAATTCAGATGAGCTCATACTGAAGAAGGCCAAAAAATACCAGCCTAAACTTTCAGCTGCACCCTCTCTTCCTGTCGTTTCTCCCAAGGCCAGTGTAGGCCCAGAGGTCATACCAGAGGTGGTGGATATACCTTTGGTGGGTACACAGTGGAAGCTCTGAAGGAGTTCATAGGCACATCCACGAGGGAAGGGAAGGCATCCGATCAGGGTGATAAGGGGAACCCAGGCTTGTTATCTCTGAAGGCCTGCTCGGTGTCACACAAATCACAGTGCATGAAGATGTGTTCTCCAATATTGAATGCAGGCCGACGTCCAGTCCTTCCCCCTTTCATCATATGGAAGCCCCTAAAAAGAAGGCTAAAAATAAGCATGTATCTCCTGCTACACCACAGCAGCCCCTGGATTGACAAGCTTTTTCTCAAAGCCTCTTTAATGCCTTCATGGCCCTTCACCAACCTTCTCTTTCTTCTGTTCCTCTGCAGGCCTTTTCCCCCTCCAACTACCTTTAAAAGGACAACTGTTGACACCTCTTCAGAAGAGGAGGATTCTACTGGAGAGGAGTCTTTGGCCTATTCCACACAGCTTTCTCCTAGGGTATGCTTCCCCAGAGGAGGAATCTAATGTTACAGATCCCCCTGAGTGGGACATTTCTTTTGGAGAGACTATTCTCAAAATGAAAGATTTTTTTTTTTTTTTTTTAAGTGGGACTGCTCCCAAGTTTCAGACATTCAAAAGAGGTACTATGACCGCTTGCAGATGGATTTCCCAGCACCTTCTGCTATTCCTCCAGCTTTGCCTGCCTTTCTGGATGTCTTCTCAGCTGCTTCCAAATGTCCAGACTCAGCCTCCTATCCCTAAGCATCCAGACAGGTTCTATAAGGTACCTGAGGACTCCAAGTTTCTTTTCAAGGCTCCTGCCACCATTTCTGTCTCTATGAATAAGGCTTTAAAATTGCTACCTTCCACTTTCTTGTTACCTCCTGATAAGGAGAGTAAAGTCATGGAACGTTTTTGAAACATGGTTTACACTTCTGCTACTTTGGCCTTCTGAGCTATTAATTAACAGACCCACATGGCAAAGTGCTCCCTGGCCATTCTGGCGGATGCAGGGAAATGTTTGGCAGACATTCCAGATTTCCCTGCAAAATCTAAATTAGCAGATATTCTTAATTCTTCGACACAGGTGACCAGGCATTCTATTAAGTGCAGTTATGATGCTGCTGATGCCTCCCCTAGGGCAGCTGCCACTGGGTCGGTTCTTTGTAAATATTTTTGGCTTAGGCTACACCCTCTGCCTGAGGACTTCAAGGCAAAATTGCTAGATCCTCCCTTGGATAACAAAGATTTGTTTGGTAGTTCAGCAGAAAAGCTCTTCAAATCCCTTCAGGAAAAAGGAAAGGAAAGGAGTTACAGGACCTTAAACACATTCTTGGATCTCCACTTCCACATTTTCAAAGAAATTACCCGGTTAAGACTGCTTTTGTTAGGAAGCCATCCCTGTCATCTTCTTCTAAAAGGCTTCTGTTATTTAATACTTTTTATATATATATATATATATATATATATATATATATATATATATATATATATTTTATATATATATATTTTATACATATTTTTTATTATTTTATTATTAGTGTGTCCTGGAAACAATGTAAATAGCATTTTCCATCTTTTCAACACAATTAAACAGTTCATTATATACATTTTTATATATTTTTTAACATAGATGTATACACATTGTATATACTATATTTTGAGTGACTTGCAGACTTTTAGAACAACACTGTCACTTTAATTCAGGATTTTTTAATTTAATTGATGGCAGTTTTTTTATATAAAAGGGTTGATTGCACAAGTTTTGAGCTGTTTTGATGAAGTCTATTGACGAAAGTGCTTGGCCTGTTGTGTTTTACATAGACCTGTTGTGTTTTATACAGTGACTCTTTGTGGATTACACTTGTGAATTGTGACCTGTGGATTAATAAACCTGTTCCTTCAACTGTGGTCATAGGTTATTGGCTCTAGGAGTGGAATTTTGTTATTTGTGTTACTTGCCACTCTTTTATCAAACGTGCTGACATCCTATGCTTTAAGTAGATCTCTTTACCTCCCCCATGTACAGACAACTTCCAAAATTTTGTGCCAGGGTCCTGCATCCCCTGGTGTGGAAGGTGGATGCTCTGTCTTTCTCTTGGAAGGGGGTGTTTCTGTATGCACTCCCTCACATACCTCTTTTACAAAAGGTCCTACTGAACATTCAGCAGGATCAGCCCAAAATCTTGTTTGTAACTCCCTTTTGGCCAAGACAGCACTGGTTCCCCCTTCTCCTGCATCTAGCCAGGGGCAATCATCACAAGTTACCCCACAGGATGGATATACTCACACAGGACAAGGGAACCCTAGTACATCCATAATTGTCAACCCTGAACCTGACCTTGTGGGTGATAGGGTTTTAATCCCTTATAGAGACCTTTTTTCAGAGGATGTACTACAAGTTCTGCAGGAGGCCAGAAAACCCACAAGTAAGAAATACTACATTTCCAAATAGAAAAGGTTTACCATCTGGTGTCATAAAAAGGACCTGCAACCACTGTTAGTTGATGTTATGGTGGTCTTGCCCTATCTGTGTAAATTGATGAGGACTGGGTTGTCTTACTCTTTGGTGAAGGCTCACCTTTCAGCTATCTCTGCTTGTCTGCCTATGTATCCACCTTTGGCCTCTAGGTTAAAGGTAAAACTGTTTCTTAAAGGCATCCCTCATATCAGTCCACCAAGGAAACCAATACCTCCTCCTTGGGAT
Organism: Protopterus annectens; assembly: GCF_019279795.1. Classification (NCBI taxonomy): domain Eukaryota; kingdom Metazoa; phylum Chordata; order Ceratodontiformes; family Protopteridae; genus Protopterus; species Protopterus annectens. Next base: position 47,084,557 of record NC_056732.1, on the reverse strand, counting down.
CTGAATTTTGTGCTAGAGAAGCTTACACTGGGACCTTTTGAACCAGTGTGCTCTTCTTCCCTGCAGCATTGCACCTGGAAAACTGTTTTGTTAGTGGCCATTACCTCTGCTAGATGGGCTTCAGAGTTACAGGCCCTGATTCCCTTCACTGTCTTTCATAGAGATAGGGTCTCCCTGCACACTAACCCTTCTTTTAATCCCAAAGTGGTTAATGAGTAATCCCTGAATCAGGCTATTAACCTTCCTATCTTTTTCCCTTCCCCTCAGTGTCCCAGTGAAAGAATCCTAACACTTTGTATGTGCATAGACAGCTCAGATACTACCTTGACAAAACCAAGCTGTATGCATAAGACTGACAACTTGTTTGTCTCTTACTACCCAAGAGCTCTGGGTCAATCAGGTTCCAAACAAACTATTTTAAACTGGATTTCTAAAGCAATTTCCTTTTGCTATTTGTCTAAGAGTAAGACCCTTACTTCCCCAGTTAAGGGTCACCCTACTACAGCAGTCTCTTCCTTGGGGGCATTTTTAAAATTTTTGGAAATTGGCTCTATATTGGAGGCAGCTACATGGTCCTCTGTTCATGCTTTCACAAAACACTACAAGTTTGACACCATATCCAAGTTCAGATTGGGGTTTGCAAGAGCAATCCTACATGGATTTGTAGAAAAAGCATCGGCTCATCCTCCTCCCAACCTGACCCAAGCTTAGCTTTGGCATTCTCCCTTATATTATGAATACTGCAGCATATGAACAGAAGGACATAGAATAGTTGCGTAAGATCTTACCATAACCATAGATGTCCTTCTCTTCTATATGCTGCAGTATTCGTTTCCCTTCCTGCCTTCCCCTGATGCTTGCCTAGTCTTTCCTTTAATTTGCTTCTCATCTAGGATCACTTCTGAGGTAGGTGCGTGCTGATGTCCACTTTATACCTCACATCTCTTTATGGCCGATGTATGCCTTATTTTGTGCTGTGTACCACGTACCTTGCAGTAGCATGAAGCCTTTTGGATACTGACCGGAGGCAGACTCCCTCATGTTATGAATACTGCGGCATATAGAACAGAAGGACATCTATGGTTATGGTAAGATCTTACACAACTATTCTTTTTTCAAAAGCTGTAATTTAAATATCAGAATTTCTACTTCTTAGTTAAGACAGAAGAGACTTCAACATGAGCCACTCCAAAAATGGTACTCAGGATTCTTGTGTTAAAAAAGACATGCACTCACTAATATTTAGTATGCAGTATGTACTTCTTAAAACAGACAAACTGGATATCAAGCTATAAAGTTTCAAATAAGAGACCAGAAAGAAGATGGAACATTTATAAATGCTTATGAAGCAACAAAGTACATGAATCTGCAGTATGGAAGAAATTTTAAATGACCATGAAGGGAGAATAACTGAAGGTGAGTCGCAGGTTGAATTTATTGTAAAACAAAAGTAGTGACTCATGGAAAAACCTGATGATTTAGAAAACAGACTGAGAGAAATTAACATTAGAATTTGTGGTATATCTGTAGTATACCTGAAAAGTATGAGAGAAACATCTTAACTACATGCCTACATAAAACATTAAATCTACCTGAAACTTTATTTTAGATCTTTGAGAGCACCATCAAAGAAGGAAAACTCACCATCGCATTCAATTTTAGTTAAGTTCATGTCTAGCTTAGAAAAAGATCAGATGTTAAAAACAGCACAGTCCAGTCCACATTTTAAAATAGGTGAACATGTAGCCAGATTTGACAATGACTGTTCCAGTAAAGCAATGATTAAAAGAAAATCCTGTTTACCACTAGTCAAGAAACTTGAAAAGAACAACATTAAAGCCACTTTGGTGTTTCCTGCAAAGATCAAATTATTTTTTTCTGAAGAAACCCAAATATTGTACAAGCCGGAGAAGGCATCCACTTTTGTCAATACCAATAAAATCCTTAATAATACTGAAGAAATGAAGTGGAACACTATATCCCTGAAGAGACAGAATGAGCTGAATTCCTGGAAAACTGCTTCTAAAATTAAAAAGCCTAAAAAACAAATGACTTTCATTCCCTGATTGCAGGGCTTTATTTTCTGAGGCAATAAATTTGCCCTTTAACTGAAAGGTTTGTACTGGACTTTAAACTTCAAAACATATGTCAGCGTATATTTACATTTTAAGCTAAAACGTTTTTCATGATGAGGAATATAAATGGTTAGTTTTACTGTTTTACTATATTTACAGTGAAAGACTTAACACATTTCATTTAACTAAACTTATAAGTATATTTCTAAATGTTAAACAAATACTTCCTGTAAGAAAAGTCATAATATTATAAACAATAGAATTGGTAACTTTAAGACTACATAAGTTAAGAATTTTATTTTGTTTATTCAGCTTTGCTTATTATGTTCATTCATGGGTTACCTGAATGTCATATCTAAGTAATATGCTAATTAGAAGTGATAAATTGCTGGTGGTTTTGTTTTCTTTGTTCCTGTGCAACACATTCCTTTCACAGGTCATTTATGAAGCAACTAACACTTAGAGACAGCTTGAGAACAAAATAATGTTCCAGTTGTATCAGAATGCTGAATTCTTCCCACCTAGAGCTGTTCTGAAGAAAATCTAGGTCAAAGTGCATCACTGATGTCTGTGAAAACAGAAAATAACTTTTTTTTTCTTTCCTTTTTCCAAGTATAAATGTGAGAAATCTACTCAAAATAGTGGGAGGGTGGCTTAATGGTTAAGGTGTTTACCTTACAAGCACAAGGTGCAGGGTTTGAGTCTCGCAAGGGATAATTGGCTAGGCTTAAAATGGCTTGCAAGGGCAGTTAGCCTAGTACTAACCTATGAACCCATGAACCTATGAACCTTTTTCTTTTCTTAGACGTGAATCATTGGTAAGATAAACTCTATAGTAATGTTTACTACTGAGTTATTGCTAACATATTATTTGCTTACATTTTGCATGTTAATAGCTTATGCTGTGGCGTTATTAACTCTAACTATACATATTACATGTACATACTAATTGAAAGAAGTAAAGTTAGATGTTTGTTACTGATTAGAAGAACTAAAAGGAATGAGAACCTTACAGAAGAAATTGTTGTGTGCTGTGAATTGTCATTTTCACATGCTGTAGTCAGATTCTGATACCAGTATGAGAGGCTTTGATCAGAGCAGGAGGTCACAATGGCTAAAAACACACATTCAAATCAAACAAGCAGGAATTCTTTTACATATAGTAAAGATTGTTTCTAATACTAGAATTAATAAAAAGAGTAAACATCTTATGAATAATATGCAAATGCACAAAGGATTAAATATTTGATAAGATTACTAAAAGAACAGTATTGTTAAGTTAAGAAATATGTACACTTACTATAATCTTTAGTAGAGAGCTGCTGATAAAATATCTCTACAATGAGAAATTTTAGAAATACAAGACATATAGAATAAGGCAAAATACTAGTAGGAAAATAAGACAGCAAAATATATTTAAATAAACTGCTTTTAAGAAAGATGTCTATTGTATGTACCTGCATATGGCAGAAATGTGAATGTACAAGATCTCATAACATTTATATAGAAAATCATATAAAAAATATTTGAAAATAATCTGAAAGCCGAAATTTGAAGCTTTGTCATGTAAACTTTGAAGCGTTTTACATTTTTGGTTGTCATTGGATTCATTAAGACTACCAGAGGTTACTTATTTCATGAATCAGAGCTGAAATTTGAGTATTTTATTGTTGAATTAGTACATCTATTTTGATAGAAAGTAAAGTAGATTTTTCAATTTGTTTGAATACAGGCTGGAAAATGGGATTTGAATTGAATATATTGTGGATTTTGAATACAGTATAGACTGCAAACATGTTTTGACTCCATAGAAATAACAAGGCATTCTCTTCTACTTCAGTAATGTACATATTTTTATGAAGTAGTTTAATAAGCTAAAGGATTTGTAAATATTTTGATATCTGTCATGTTAAGACTGTTACACAATTTTGATATATAGTCACTTATACTTTCAAACTTAATTCAGAGCTTTTGTTAGATCTAAAAATGTGTGTGTGTCTTTTAGCATGATAAATATATATGGGCATTGATTCTGTTTTCATCGGTTCATAGATTAGTACTAGGCTAACTGCCCTTGTGGGCCATTTTCAGCCTAGCCAATTACCCCATGTGAGAATCAAACCCTGCACCTTATGTTTGTAAGGTAAACACCTTAACCATTATGTCAACCTTGCATTATAGTTAAGTATGATAAGGCTATATGTCCCCTGTAAGTTTACAGATGTCTTTGTATCTTCAGGTCCCACTCTGTTATACTTATTTATTTAGAGATAATGTTGAATAAGTGAATAATTTAGGAATATTTAACTGGTAATTTATACTACTATTACATAAATAACATACTATTTGTTGGATTATTTAATATTTGTGATTAATAAAAGAGGATTATTAAACAATTATGTAGTAATGTGGATAGTTTTAAATGGCAAAATATGTAACTAAAGTGATAATTTCTTATTATTTTTATCTATATATAATATATTAGTTATTTGTAAGTCACGGTAGCTTTTGAAAAGTTTTTTAATGAATTTTTAGGTGTTGGTAGGTAGATCAATAGTATAGTAGTTTGTCTATTCAATAGACAAACTAGGAACTTTAGTATCCATGGTAGATTGTTATGTGATGACTTGAAAAAAATCTGCATAGGTTAACTAGCAGAAGTAAGATGTTAAGCGAAAAGGCACAAATCAATAATATCAAAATCCTAATAATAATAATAATAATCTTACTTCAAACACAGCGGAAATGCTTCATATTTTTAAAAAAATTCTGAGGATCTCAATAAAGATAAAAAATAATTCTGATGATTGCAAAACTGACAATTATTTAAAGGAAAATATCACTAATAAACTTAATGAGTCTGCATGTCCTCCCTGTGGTCGCATGGGTTTCCTCAGGGTGCTCCAGTTTCTTCCCACATCCCAAAGACATGCTGTAGGTGGATTGGACACTCTAAATTGGCCCTAGGTGTGAGTGCATGCATGTGTGTGCCTTCTGCGGAAGGTTGGGCACCAGGCTGTCAACTCGACACAGTAAACCTCCACTGCCAATCATGAGTGGACAGGTAATCCGTTGTGGCGACCCCTAACCGGGAAAAAGCCGAAAGAAGATCATTAATAAACTTAATGACCAACAAATACCTCTGTTGAATAAGCTTATTACACTGATAGATGTTAAAGGAACTTTAAAAAATGGTAAAACTCCAGGGTTAGATGATTTAAGTATGGAATGATATAGTCTGCTTCTGTTAAATATTTTGAATTACTGAGTGACATTTTCAGGATAATTCAGACTGATAAAATAATTCCTCCCTCATGGAATTTTTCTGTAATCACACCTACACTTAAACAAGGAAAGGATAATGTGTTTCCTTATATAGACCTATTTTATTATTAAATATAGATGATAAAATATTTACTTCCATCTTCACTACATGATTAGGAGATATAGTAGATTACTTAATTAATAAAGATCAAACAGGATTTATAGTCAATAGATTAATGTACAATAATATAAAAGGGTAGCAACTATCTTAGATTTAGCAAAAGGAATTAACAAGAAACTGGCCCTACTTAGATTAGATATCCAGGGAGCTTCTGATTATGTAGATCAAAATGACTTTTTTAAAACTTTAGAAGCTTTTGCATTTCCAGAACAGTTTATTGGAATACTAAAAAAAAAAACGTATAGAGACGCCAAAGCGTATGTTAAAATTGGAGCTTACATTTCTCAAAGATTCATTTTAAATAAAGGCACAAAGCAGGGCTGTCCCTTGTCCCCTCTGCTATTTGCATTAGTTATTAAACCCTGAGTTAATGGTATAAGAAGCAATGATAACATTGATGGACTCTCAATTAACAGTGATTGTCAATCTAAAGTACAGCTTTTTTGCAGATGATATTTTACTAACTATAGGAGATTTAAATTATTCAATCAAAGAAATATATGAAGAAATTGAAAAGTTTCCAAAGGTATCACTGCTGAAATTTAATAATAGTAAAACTGAAACTTTACTGCTAAATCAAGATGTGAGTAAGATTATTAATAATAATTTTGAAAAACTACTTGATAAAATGTTACTTTTTATTAAAAAATGGAATGAACGTATGAGCCTATGAACCTATGAATGTTTTTTTTTTACTTTTGAGGATAGGTTAGTAATTATTAAAATGATAATATTACCCAAGGCTATCTATATATATATATATATATATATATATATATATATATATATGGATCTCCTTTATTTGATCGACAGACCATTTGATAGAAACTCATTTGGTCAAAGTCTCATTTGATCGAAAACCAGTATTCAAGACATAATACTGGGATTTGTCCCCCTCCCCAATATCATGCGACCCTGGAGTTTATATATATATATATATATATATATATATATATATATATATATATATATATGTGTATAGTCGGGGGTGGGGGGTGAACCCCCCCCCACTATTTTCATTTAAAAGAAGAAAAGAAAACAAAAAGTACACATTTTAAACAAAAATGGGTGGGGGGGCTTCACCCCCCACACCCCCCAATGTGAGGGGATGTGCCCCCACACCGTCCTGACTATATATATCAACTCCAGGGTCCCACAATATTGGGAAGGGGACAAATCTCAGCATTATACCTTGAATACTGGTTTTCGATCAAATGAGACGTCAACCAAATGAGTTTCTATCAAATGGTCTGTTGGTCAAATAAAGGTGATCCATATATATATATATATATATATATATATATATATATATATATATATAGATTCAGTTTACAATCCTGAAATACTGAAATATCGAAATTCAGTATTCTGAGACTGTAAAGCCGAAAACTGAAATACGCAAAACCCCAAAAGCGCGAAATGCAAATTTGCGACTACCCACATACATACTCCACATGCAAACAAGCACATATACACCTTCCTCCTTACACTATAAACCAACAAAACACACACAAGCACAACAAAACAAACACAACCATTGACCCTACATATAAGCAGGGGGTCAAGCACCCCTGCACCCCCACATGTGGGGGACTGCAGCCCCCTTACTTATATATACTAACTCCGAGGTCACACTAAAAACATAAACACACAAAAACCACCACTACACACTCTACACTCCCCTTGCACAAACACACATCACAAACGTACAAATACCACCACTCGCAACACTTACACACTCACCCTAACCCACAACTCAAAACTCCAAACACACTCATATGCACTAAAATCCTTATCCAAAATCCCTAGTAAACATCACTTACCTGATTCTCCAGCTATAGCCACACCGCGGATTCGACATTTCCGCATTCGTCATTTCCACACTTGGTATTCTGCACTTTCATGCAAGTGCAGTTTCGACACTTCGGTCTCGAGCTACTGAAGTTCGATATTGCAGTAGCTCAAGATTCTGAAGTGAAACTTTCTACATCCAAACAATTTTTAAATTTAACAGTAATACTATGTAAAACCGATAAAGAAGTAATCAGAGTAAGATGTACAAATCATACCTAGACTTTTACTTGTTGGGATACCCTTGAAATTTTGCTATTGAAATATCAAGACTCTTGATATGTTACTTGTATAAGATTATATTGATAATTCAAAGTATTCCTGTCACTGTATAACAATATGTGATGTTGAATGTCTTCATTTCTGTGTATATATTGTAAATATGTTAAATTAATAAAAAATGTTCTTGGAAAAAAAAAAGAAGAATGCACTGAGTCGCCTGCAGTATTGTTTGACTTAGCTGTGTACAGTAAGAATTTGTCAGCAGATCAAAGAGTCTTGGATGGAAAATAAGATTGGATAATGTTTTTTAGTGTCTGGCATTTTCCAAGTTGAAAATTAGACAGTGAACAGTTTTCATGAATATTAGATAATTAGGCAACTCTAACCAATGTATCTGTTTTAGTATCATTCAGTGATGGGATCTATTATAAGTCACATAAGGTACAAACTTAAGCTATTTTTGTTGTAGCATTTTCCTAACTTCGTTATTTAGGGAGCTCGCAGTTTGACAAATGTGGCAGCAGCATATAGAAGAGTGAGTAACAGTAAAGTGCAGGCAATGGTTTGCCTATACTGGTCAGTCAGGTAAGGTTTAACTTCTGCTTTCAGTAATTAAGAGTTATGGTGCCATGTTTCAATGGAGTTGCTGGATTCCTTTGTTTGGGTTTGAAGTTGTTTGTATTTTGATACTGCAGATGAGTGCTGATTCATGAGCATATTGAATGAACATCTTTATGCAAGAGTTTAGCTGCCTAAATGTAAAAGTAGGAAAGTGATCACTTAAGTTGTCAGAGAGAAAGCCAGAAGTGAGAACATTGTTTGGGAAATGTGTAAGTATCCAGTAAATGGTGAATCTTTTTTCACCGATTTTAGATGAGTTCAGTTTAGCCATATAAATTCATTATATAATTGTTGGTGTCATTAACAACAGTTTGCAATCTATATTGAAGTCTTCTAGTATTATAGTCTATTGTTTGATATTTGCTGAAGCCCATGAGAAGATTTCCTTTGTGGTGTCCATGTTTTTAATGGGACTATATAGAGACCAATAATGCATAAAGTCTTATAGTTATTAAATTTAAGTGAGGATGCAATAATCTTAGCAGTTTTAGTAGCTGGGGGGCTGTAAGTAGACTGGGATATTTAAAGGGTGATATTGTTGATTATTGCCACACCGCCTGCTTTTTTGTCTGTTCTATCTAAAATAAATATAACGAGGCCAATAAACAATTATCAAACTCAGTCCTCCTTTTTCCACCTTGATATATAACACATCTTTTTACTGGATTGGGTTTTGAACCCCATATAGTATAAAACACTAACTATAACAATTCCATCTTCTTTTCCATGGCAAATATATGCATATAGCCTAACTTTCTCAAAATTTTAGAATTTATTAAATATATACTTTTCCTAGAATTCAATAAACTGCTTACCAGTTGCACTAGTTGCCTGATGTAGGTTGATCAATTAAAGCAATTGCAGGGAAATGTGATTCAGAGACATGTATGGCAGCAGTCAAAAAGAGCTTATTATCGACCTATTTCCAATGTCTCTGAATCAAACACCAGTACTATCAGGCTTGATCATGCTAAAGTACTCCCTAGTGGTCTATGCATTGTGTTAGGAAAGGATCCCCCCTATAATGACACACACACACTTGATTCCATACCTAACTCCCCTAGTGTGACCACCCAGGCAGATACACAATCTCATAGGAACCAAGAAAAGCAATGCTTATTAAAAACAAAAAACCCACACAGTCAGTGGTACGTGCGTTTATGTCGTAAACAAAAATAACATCATCAGACAAACTACTAAATGCAGCAACTGTCTTATAAAAACACAATGTCCCTCCTTTCACTGTAAATAGGCTAATAACATGTAATGCTTCAAAAGGCATTATTTTAGAGTTGCATTAAGGTTAAGATGCTCATTTAGACCAGCAGAAATGTTTCATTTCAACGTTACCTACCATATGTGTTTCTTATAGTCTAAACCATTTGTCAGATTACCACCAGTTACATCTAAAACACACGCATCTAATACATGAAATAAAAATCTCCTAAAATTACTAATTATATCTAAAACACACGCATCTAATACATAAAATAAAAATCTCTTAAAATTACTACTTACATCTAAAACACATCTAATAAAAATAAGTCTCTTAAAGTTATTACTTAGGTTCATAGGTTCATAGGTTCATACTAGGCTATCTGCCCAAGGGCATTTATAAGCCTAGCCCATAGTTATGTGGCTTTCGCCACCCCTTTAGTTTGAATAAAAACTATGCCTATCATTTTTCTGTGCCTCTGTCAAGCAGTGACACTGAAGTAATCCCTGGGGTATATCTGCGATCTCCCATCCATTGGTCAAGATTCCTCTTGAACAAGGCCAGCGAGGTGCTCTGCCTCACATGTACCGGGATTTTGTTCCATAGCATAGGGAGTCTCTGGGTGATGAATCTGTCCCTCCAGCACGTTCTATTTATAATCGTGTCAAGGTTTAAGTCTCCCGCCCTTGTGGTTCTGAGGGATCTAGTTTTTTGAGGTGAAGCATATTCATCAAATCTGGGTTTGACATGGCCTTATATGTCAGGCACAGGTCACCTCTGAGCAAGCGGTATGAGACTGAATAGAGCTGGAGTTCTTTCAGACGGGCAGCATAAGACATATTTTTGAGACCCTTTATCCTTTTGGTGAGGAACTTTTGGGGCCTTTCAAGCTGCAGCAGGTGTCTGGTCAGATACATTCCGAACGGGGCATTGTACTCAATCATAGGTCTAATGAGTGATGAGTACAGGGGGACGATGACCTCCCTTGATCTAGATGTGAATCCCTTCATGATCAGGTGGGCGATATAGAAGGTTTTCCTAACTACTTTAGCAACATGAGTGTCAAACGAAAGGCTACTGTTAACTTGGGTCCCCAGATCCCTGATGACTTTTTCTGTGCTCAGTAGATTGCCACCTATATGGTAGCTAGGGGTAACCTTGTTTTTCCCAAAGGGTATGACTATGCAATTTTTGGTGTTTAACTTCAGGCCATGGCTCTGGCACCAGTTATCCATTTCTGTGAGGCCCTTCTGGAGGATATCTGTGTCAGATGTGTTTTCGACTATGGCCCAGTTTGCAGTCATCTGCAAACTTTGTCAGCCATAACCCTCCTGTGTTTGCTTGTACTTCAGAAAAGTAGATGCCGAACAAGAGTGGACCCAGGACTGAGCCCTGTGGGACACCACTTGTGACAGGCTTTGAGTCTGACATGGCTCCAGCAACTCTGACCCTGTGGGTTCTGTCACTTAGCCAGTTTGCAACCCATCTTGTGATGTATGGGTTTACATTCAAGCTGATGAGTTTTCAATGATACCTGAGTGGGGTATTGTGTCGAAGGCCTTTGCCAGGTCGAGGTAGGCTGTATGGACTGCCTTTCCCTCATCAATGGCCTTGGTGACTGTCTCGAAAAAGTCAACCAAGTTTAAGAGGCAGGATCTGCCTTTGACAAAGCCAAACTGGGTTGGATCCAAAGTCTGCAAGTTCCCTATGTCTTTATTTATGAGTTCCATTATGATCCTCTCCATGGCTTTGCAGATAAGGCTTGTCAAGCTAATGGGGCGGTAATTTCCAGGGTCTGTGGAGGCACCGCCCTTATGAAGTGGGACCACAGTGCCGTCGCCACTCCTTGGGTGCGTATCCTGGGGTGAGGCTAAGATTAAACAGCTGTCCTAACTGTGGGTTTAATTCCTCGTTGAGTTCATGAAGCACACAGCCGGGGACACCATCCGGTCCCATGGATGCTGTGTTTTTTGCCTTAGTGTGGGCTGTTCTCTCCTGGGCGTTTGAGATGGTTGGGGCTACAATCCTCTGGAATAGATATCTCTCCTTTTGGGGAGGGAGGAGAAGTTTGCACTGAACCTGTCAGCCAGTATGTTAGCAATGTGTGTAGGTTCAGTAATTTTCATATCATTTTGAACTAATTCTGAGCATATCTGGGAGTTTCCTCCTAGGTTTCTAACATAGCTAAAGAAGGCCTTATGATTGTCTTTAGAGTCCTTGGCGATTTTTCTCTCAAAATTTGCCTTGGATGATTTTATGAGAGCTCTTAGTTTTTACTTATAATGATCAAAGGTATCTTACCTTTCAAGGATTTTGCTCTATCTTGTAGTAGCTTCCTCCTTTTGTTGTAGAGCTTGTTTATGGCTGGGGTCCACCAGACTGGATGCTTGCCTTTGGTACAGAGAGTCTTAGATTTGTTTGGGATTGCCTGATCCATGCAGTCCTGTAGGTGCTGGTAGAAGGCATTTGTAAGTGATTCAGCGGTTTGAGTAATGTTTACCACTGGCTCAGGGGCCTTAAAGGAGACCACACTAGTTTTTAGAAGTGTGAAATCGGCTTTTGAGAAGTTTTTCACTGTGGTCTTTTTTGTTTCAGGTGGGGCGGGATGAGGACCTCCAGCGAGATTAGTTTATGATCTGATCTCACCAGTGAGGGGTATACTTCGGTGTTGAACATTTTGATCCCATGTTCGTGATGATGAGATCAAGTATGTTTTCTCCTCTTGTGGGGATGGTGACTAGTTGTTCCATGGCATTTGAGTTTATGAACTCCAGGAATCTTTGGGTTAGAGTGTTCGGGCTTGAGTAGTGTTCCCAGTCTATATTAGGGTAGTTGAAGTCACCTAGTATGATGGTGTTTGGAGATACATTTATCCCTCCAATGTTTTCGGAAGGCCATGTGAGGTTCCTGAGTTTGAGAGGGTGGCCTGTAACATGCTACAAATTGCAGAGCAGTCTTGCCTATGGTTAATTGCACCTGGATGGTCTCCGATGCATCGTGCGTTGCCACCAACCTTGAGGTGTGGGTGTCCTTTATGAATATGGACACCCCCCCCTCCTTTCTTGGTGTTGTCCGGATTTTGGGGCCAGAACACATGATATGAGGTGAAACCTGTTAGTGCTGGGGTGCTCTCAGGAGCCTTGAACCAGGTTTCTGTCACAGCACAGACATCGATGTTCTCCATATTGAGAAGGGCCTCGAGTGCGTGCATCTTGAGATTGAGACTTCTGGCATTGAGCAGCATTACCCTTAGTTTTTTCCTTTTGGTGTTCTAGGGTGGTAGGTTTAGAATTTGAGCCTTGCCTAAAAAAGGCACTATGGGGGTGGCAAGAGCCTTTGCCAATATCTGGAAGCCCAGGGGTGACAGGTGCAAGCCGTCCCTTGCGAAGCAGCGTGGCTTGTCCAGCATGTCATCCCAGGCAGACAGACATTGGATCCCCTTTGAATGACACCAGAATTTAAGCCAATTATTAAAGCTGATCATCTTATCACTGTATTGTGGCATCATTCTAGGTGAAGGTAGGATACTGCTCAAGGTCAGGGTCATACCTGCCTGGGCTACATCTAAAATACATGTATCTAATTCATAAAATAAATGTTCTTAAAATTACTGTATACAATTGCATGCTTCTATAATGTTTTCTTTTATCCTTTTTTTTAAATAGCATGTCCATGGTTCTTCTCTTACCAACATAGAATGTTTTAAGGAGACACAAGAAGCATCATACATTGCTTGAAGAGCAATTAAAACTGGAGCCTGAAACTATTTCCTGTGTCTTCTCAGAAAAAAAAAAAAGAATTAGAGCTAAATCTAGACTGGTTACAGTTATTACATGTATAAGGCTCTTTTTATTATAGTTTCTACACTCATCACACCTTTCTTTATAAACCTCTAAAATAGAGACTTTACAGGAAAAAAGGTCTTATTAATAAAAACAAGACAATTACAAACTTTTTATACTGTTCTCTGCCTGCAGAATATTCCAGTTACAAATAGCTGCCTCTTTAATAGGTTTGTGAACTAAACTGTTAGTAAGTGAAAACTGTAGGCATCTGCTTTGTGCAACATTGTTATCAAAGCAGGAAAAATACTCAGTGTCACAAACATCATTAGCAGAGCAGGAAGAATACTCAGAGTCACAAACATCATTAGCAAAGCAGGAAGAATACTCAGTGTCACAGACATCAATAGCAGAGCAGGAAGAATACTCAGAGTCACAAACATCATTAGCAAAGCAGGAAGAATACTCAGTGTCACAGACATCAATAGCAGAGCAGGAAGAATACTCAAAAGAGTCACAAACATCATTAGCAAAGCAGGAAGAATACTCAGTGTCACAGACTTCAATAGCAGAGCAGGAAGAATACTCAGAGTCACAAACATCATTAGCAAATCAGGAAGAATACTCACTGTCACAGTGCAAGAAGCAGGCAATAATGCCCAAAAGGTTATGTGTTACTGTGCAATAATGCCTGACAGAGTATATGTTACTGTGCAGTAATGCCCAACAGAGTATCTGTTGCTGTGTAAATAATGCTTGACAGATTATGTGTTACTGTGCAATAATGCCTGACAGAGTATGTGTTATTGTGTAAATAATGCTCGCCCAGGAGTGTTATGAGGCCCAACGTCTACACCCCTGAAAAGGTGTTATTCACACAGAAAAACACAACATGGAGGGCATTATTGCGGTTAGAGAATGGGCTATCTATCAAATTGTTGTGTTATACTTGTTTATGTTTTTATTACTATATAATTTTTATATATAGTTTTGATTTAAAAAAGTTCTGCCGCCTAATGTTTCAAACTTGCTGTAGTATATGTAGATGGTGTTGGAGGAAGTATTTTACATCTAAAATTTAACATTTTCAAAAAATATCCAGATATTTTATTCCATTGTTTTGGTCCCTTACTCCTAAAATTTGTGGTTTGTTGCCAATCATTGGGAACTGGTCACCAAATAATGACATACATCTGAGTTTCGGACTATTTTCTTCAGAAAATGCATGCTAACACAAACCCTGTTATTCAAACAACTTCCTAATTTTTATAATAGCAATATTTAAAATCTTTTCATATTTTTGAGCCTTTGTTCCCCCTTTAGTTTAGGCTTTATCCATATTTCTTGAGCTAAGAGGTTGAGACGTATGCAAATCCCTTAACTGTCTCTCTCTCTCTCTCTCTCTGTCTCTCTTGTTACACACACACACACATTTCTGCTTTCATGCACGCATACACTCACACAGATGAAACAAACAAACATGCGCACATGCACACACACACACACACACACACACACACACACACACACACACACACATATTTCTGCTTTCATGCACACATACACTCACACAGATGAAACAAACATGCGCGCTTGCACACACACACACACACACACACACACACACACATGCACACACACACACACACACTTTTCTGTGCTTCTTTTAATTTTACACTCGCTAGACGACAAAAGCGCTGCTTAGTGAATGTTAAGTAATGGCTCAATCAATCTCACTCTTATGTTCATGCTTGCATACACTCACACACAGTGACATAAACACACACATACTTTTTTTCTACATTTTTTAAAATTTTACACTCACTAAACAGAAAAAGCACTGCTTAGTGAGTGTAAAATAATGGCAGATGTTATCTCCATTTTAGTCTGATCTCTAGTGCAGCTTAATATGCTGCCTTGAAGTGGTGGACTCAGTGGACAGTCCCTGTGCATTAATAGCCTGCTGGAGAATGTTCGGTCTCCATTCAGAGTGGCGATATAGAGGCTGCCCATCTCTAATTGCTTGTAACGAGTCCATACCCAGGGAAAACCTTTTCTTTGGCCATTTAATATGTCCACAGTGTAAATCGTAACTTTAAACATCTCAAAAATCCAGCAACCTCTGCTTGAAACTAATTATTTGTTAACTGAGGTAGAGCTACACTCCATATGGCCCTTTTTCAGAGCACTGTCTGGGTTAAGTGACTTGCTCAGAGTCACACAACAGACAAATGGAGGATGACAAAATCCAACCCTAGACTACAGGGAGCAACTTGTTAACAGTTTATAGCCTTAATCCTCTGCACTGATTGCTAGACAGGCATCACTGACAGTTAACCAGCTGTATCTAGTTACCTCTTACAATTTTTCTCTTTAAATAACAAGGATGCTTACTTTCATATTTCAAATGAGTTTTGCTAACCATATCTTTTCTAAAAATGGTTGTAGTAACAACTCAAAAACTATCT